>NC_133666.1:658716370-658998343 GCF_037893015.1 Macrotis lagotis
GTCTTCTTTGAGAATAAAGGACAAACACCATCTTCATCATTATTATACATCATTATATGTAAGGCAACAATAGATACTCTTCCAAGTACTAGTAATATAAAAATAAAAATGAAGCAATGCTACCCTAGAGGGATTTATATTCTATCAGATAAAACAGCATGTGGATACCTACACATATAAGCTCATATAAGAACATACCCATTTAATCAATTAACAATTAGGAAGCATAGTTTTGGGTAGGGTGAGACTTAGTTATCATTTCCCCCTGGTTCACCCACTGGAAGGGTAGAGGAATCAGTCAATCAGCAAACACTGAGCAACAAACTCTGTCAGGTGCAGAAGAGAAATATGATAAATGAAACAGTCCTCATTTAGAGGAAGCTGGTGGTACAATGGATAGAGCCCTAGGCTTGAAGTCTGGAAGACCTAAGTTCAAACTGGGGCCGGGGGAAGCAAAACAAGAATGGTGGTAGCTGGTGAATCATCACGGAAAATGTGAGAGTGAGAAACTAAATGAAACAGAGACAGCTAGATGATGGATAGAGGGCTGGGACTAGACTTAGAGAAATCAGAGTTCAAATTCAATCACAGACACTTTTTAACTCCGTGGTCCTGGACTAATCCCTTAACTTTTATCTGTCTCAGTTTTCTCAGCTTTTAAAATGGAAATAATAACTTCTCAGTGTTGTTGTGATCATTCTAACACTTATATTTAAGTGGGATGGAGAAAGGGCATACAAGAGGGGGGATAGAAAAAGGCTTCAGACAAAGGGGTCTCCAGTACTGTAGTTTGGAGGGGAGGGGGGAAGTGTCCTGTGAGGGGGAAAATGAGAGAGGAGAGTGTGAGAAAGGGGTTTACATTATGATCTGGAGAGGTCCTTCAGGTTTCAGTGAGTGGGATTGTTAAAGAAGAGGTTGGCTGAGTAGTCCTTAATCAGACCTGAAGAGGCGTTTGTGGCAGAAATGTCAACTTCTATTAGCCTGTGTCTCTTCCCCACTTGCTAGATTTTGCATATGAGTCAGAGTTTTCCAGCAATGAGGTAAGGCAAATGTGATTGATCTTGAAGAGGAGAGGAATCTGCCTGACCAGGCTCTGGGTTCAAATTCTGTTTCTGCTACCTCCTTAGGACTTCTATTACTCTGGCTAAGTCTTTCACTGTATTGAGTCTCATTTTCTTTATCTGAGGACGTAGGATAGGACCAGTTGACCCTGACGTCAGTGGTGTGCTCTTATATGCATTTCCTCCACTGGGCAGTGTCTGACACATAGTGAGTACTAAATAAATGCTCTAGATAGATCTACCATGTTGCCTTCCTGTCCTGTTGAGCATTATCTTCTTTTAGTTTGTCCTGTCCTCAGGTTCTCAAATAAAGAGTGACCACTGATAAAACACCTGGATATCTTTCTGTAGGAAGGAAAGTTGCCTTTAGAAGAAAAACTGAGTCTTCATGATAGGATACTCCTATATCATTTCTTTTCTTCCTTTTTTTTTTTTGGCAAGGCAATGGGATTAAGTGACTTGCCCAAGGCCACACAGCTAGGCAATTATTAAGTGTCTGAGGCTGATTTTGAACTCAAGTCCTCCTGACTCCAGGGTCAGTGCTATATCTACTGTACCACCTAGCTGCTCCAATAGAATTCTTCTAAAAGGAGTTGAGAGAGAGAGAGAGAGAGAGAGAGAGAGAGAGAGAGAGAGAGAGAGTAAGAGGAGTAGTAGTAAGAAAAACACCCTTTACAGGAAAATCTGAGTTTCCATGGTATGACTCTTCTAGTGGAAGTTGATAAGCGTGACTGTGTGTGTGTGTGTGTGTGTGTGTGTGTGTGTAAGAACAGATCAAGGATGGTGATGGTTGATAAACAGTTATATGGGAAATACAGCGTGAGAAACTGTGGGTAACTAGGTAGTAAAAATGAATACAGAGCTCAATTTGAGTTCAGATCTGACTTCAGACCCTTATTGATTATGTGACCCTAAGCACATTTGTCTCAGTTTTCTCATGAGCCGGAGAAGGAAATGGCAAACCGTTCCAGTATCTTTTCCAAGAAAGCCCCAAATGTCATGAGGAATCAGACACAACTGAAAAGACTGAACAGTAACAACAATAGAGTGGGAAGCAAAATGAATAGGGGCAGCAGATAGTAGAGTAGATAGAGTGTGAAGACCTGAGCTCAAATATGACCTTAGACACTGAATAGCTATATGAACCTTGGCAAGTCATTTAACCTCTGCCTCAGTTTCTTTGTCTGTAAAATGGGCATAAAATAGCACCCTCTCCCAACAGTTGTTATGAGGATCATAATAATTGTAACGTGCCGGGCATATCAAGGCTAAGCTATTGTTATCTTTGTTATTATTATTGATGGAAATAACCTGGACTGATGGTGAAGAGTATGTTCGTGGTTTCATTCTGAACTCTTCTGTAGTTCAACTAGAAGACTGGAGAGAACCAAGGGAAATAATTATGTGGAACCTTTTTAGGTTTTTTCCCTGAATGCTGTCTTTGTTTTATTTCTTTTCTATCAGGATTTTTTTCATGTTCATCTGGATTCACAGTTTACTTGGTGGTCTCTTTAACCCATCCAACCTGAGAGAGAGTTACCATATACAGAAGTACACTTTTTCATCTGAAAAATGGCTCTAAATCTAAACAATTGTTGCTATTGTCTATCCTTCAGTCTTGAAGGTAACCAGTGACATCAAGAGGGTGATATCTTGACTTGCAAGGGAATTGGATTTAAGTGAGGCAGAACTGCACAAGTCATCAGCTTCTCTCTCCTCCAGGGTCATCTGAATCCAGTGGCAAGATAGAAGTCAAAATACTTGGTGATGGGGGCAGCTGGGTGGCACAGTGGATAGAGCACTGACCCTGGAGTCAGGAGGACCTGAGTTCAAATGTGGCCTCAGACAATAATATCTACTTGTGTGACCTTGGGCAAGTCACTTAACCTCATTGCCTTGTAAAAAACCAAAACCCCAAACTAAAATACTTGGTGATGACTCCCAGTTCCAGAATAAAGATTAAAGTTAGGACTCCGTTTCCTCATCTAGAAAATAATCAGGGAGAATCAGTTCATAAGCTCCTGCCAATATTTGCCCTTTTTTAAAACCATCAATCATAGAAGTATAAAATTAATGAATTAAAGGACTTTAGAGACTACTGAATTCAATTTCCTCATTTTACAAATGAAGAAACTGAGGCACAGAAAGGTTAAATGTTACATAACTAGTATCTGAGGAAAATTTGAACCCAAGTCTTCCAAACTTATAAATACAGCATTTTGACCTTTATGCCACCTTTTTGACTGGGCCACTGATAATTTAAAAAGCATAGCAAGGTAAGAGAAATAATACGAAAAATCTTTTCCCCTTCTTTCTCTGTCCCACGTATAGGGTACACTGTCCCACAGGTGAATATAATTTACAAGTAGGAGACAGAGACATGGGCAATGAATGTGTAACTGGAGAATGTTACCTTTTTGACATTCAATATACCTGCAGCCCAACAAGGATGCTTTGCACTCAGATTTATTAGCTATGTTTCTGGTATTGGATTTTATTTTATAGCAGAGAAAAGCTGCCAGGATTAGCAAGGGAGATTCTGATGCCTTTATTGAGTAATTGCAAATGTTTCCTGGTGCTTTCAAGGCTTGACTTAATGATGTATAATTGCAATCATGTATTGATCTAAGATTTGGTGGCCAGAGATTTCACAGGGAAGAAAACCTCAATGTAAAAGCAGATGAGCTGGGAGCCATTTCAGGGGATGAGGTCAGGATGGAAGAAGAGAGAGACCCCAACAAAAAGGAGAGAAGGGATGAATTCTAACATCCAGAATACTGGAAGTGTTAATCCATGTTGTGCTCTGCCTGGCTTTGTACATACCACACTTGTGTTATTGTGTTCATGTCTAGGTGGTACTTGATTTGTAGTTAGGAAGGTCTGAGTTCAAATCTTGCTTCAGATACTTACTAGCTGGATAAGTCACTTGATCTCCTTACCTCAGTTTCCCCCCTTATAAAGTGAGGATAATAATAGCACCTATGTCTAGGGCTCTTGTAAGGGTCAAATGACATGCACAATATCTACAAATCTCAAATTACTATGTAAATGCTAGGTACTACTACTACTACTACTACTACTACTACATTATAAGGATCTTGAGAAACTGGAGACTGTCCCAAGGAGGGTGATCTAATGATGAAAGGACAGAAAACCAGGCCATACAAAGATCAGTTGAAGGAATTGGGGATGTTTAGGCTGAAGAAGAGGAGATTCAACTCATGTGAGGGCTCTTCTCAAAGACTTGGAGAAAATGGGTGGAAGTTTCACAGTTATCCTAAAGTGAAACAGTTGGCCCCGGGAGCCAGTAGCCCTGTTTTTCCAGAGGTCTCCGAGAAAGGACAAGATGGCTATTTGACAAGGATGCAAGAGGTGGAATTTTTATTTTTTTTTGTTAGACAGGAATTGAATTTGATGTTGTTTGAAGTTGCCTTCCACCCATGAGATTCTGTGATTCACAATTTTGTGAATTTATAACCCTGTGATCCTGGGATTATGAAGGTTGAAAAGTTTCTTTCTCTTATGTAACAGATTCACAGAATCACACTTTTTTACAGCTGGAAATGAATTCTACGATTTACTTAGTTCAACCTGAAAGGAATCCCTACTCCGTGTTATACTATTTCACTTGGTGATCTCATCAGCTCCCTTGATTTCAGTGATCATCTCTATGCAGATGAATCTCAGATCACCAGACTGGTGATTTCTTTTGCCCCCCCCCTCCTTCTGCTCCCCCCACCCTTGCTCATTCAATTCAAATCTATTTTTTATTTGCGATTATTGCATTTCTGTTCCCCATCAGATGGGTGTCCAACTCCTATAGCCACAACAAAGCAGTCCATAATTCTCCAAAGAGAGCTTCAGTGTGCCAAAGAGATAAATGGAATCTTTTTTCATTTCCCCCGGGGGGGGTAGGGCAACCCTCTCTTGGGACTCCCCCCTTCCCCACTGCTTTGGAAAAACTCTCAGTAGGTACAGTGGTATATAGTCGGGGCCTGGGGTGTGGTGATGGGGGGGCATGTGCTGAACCTTCTCCCCCACCCCTGCAACCAATACTGCATTCCAGTATGTAACCAAGGGAGGATCCAAATGAATACACAACCACGCTCTCTGTTTCTTCTTGGAAATCCCAGATGCCTCTTTTCTTAATCTAATTTCTGTGCCCACTGGGAAATGATGAACCCAGTCCACAGAAGAGCTATCTGTCAGGAATTCCTTGCCAGTGAGCTGATGTAGGTTGTTGTTTTGCTCTTCAGCGAGCAGAAGTCAATGGTGTTAAAAACTTGGCAGTAAAGTCAGAGGATAGAGACGTAACCAAATCGAATTTTCAGACCCTTCATTCTCCCCTCTTCCCATGGATTCATTTCAATGCAAGCCTGTTCCTCTGCAGTCAGATTTGTGGCTGATAGGGGGAGAACCTTTCCTGGGGCCCAGGGAAGATCTCAGAGAGACTGTGCTGTGAATGCTAAGAAGCCCAAGAATGTCGTTGGCAGAGCTGTACTGGTATCAAATAATTCTTCAGAAAGAACGCTCAATTAGAATAGTAAGCAATGCAGATCCTCTGGTCCAGGACTCCCTCATAGCGACAGCCTTAACTAGGGTGTGGTGGTCAGAACTTTGATTCAGGGCTCCCAAATTTAGAGGACAACATTTAAAGTCTCTCAGTAGGTAGGAATAACTTTGCTTAGCAGTTATTTAGCAACAATAAATCAATTAATCCAAAAGCATTTATTAAAAAAATGGACTAGGTGCCAGGTACCATTCTAGGCAATGGTGAAACAAAGGCAAAAGTTAAATAGTCCCTGCCCTCAAGGAGCCGATATTCATATTTAAGAATAACTAATTATTTTAGGAAGCTACCTGATGGTAGATTAGAGCTGGAAAGAACTTCAGAGGTTCTTTGGTTCAATCTCCTCATTTTACAGATGAACAAAACTGAGGCTTAGGAAGGTTAAAATGACCTGCTCAAATGACCCTGTCCCATAGTGGTCCATCCTCTCCAAAATGAATGAAGCAATCAATGAAAGAGTATTTATTAAGAACATGTCAAGCACATCATTAATCCTGGAGATTGACGAGTTGGTTGTTGACCTTCATTCTCCAAGCAGACCAAAATGGCATCACTATGTGGGTGTTCAAACTATGGTGGATCAGACCAATATAAGCTTGGAAGGCTCTTCTATTGGTCACCCACAATTAGGCTGAACACCTGCGGTGGGGTCTCTAAATCTGTGCATCTTACATTTCTGGAAATACAAATTAAAACAAAACAAAACCCAAACCTCAAAGACAGTCCTCATCTTTAGTAGGCTTATATTTACATCACATTTTAATACATTATCTCATTTGATCCTTACAACAATCTCTGGGAGATAGGTGCTTCTAGTATCATCCCTATTTTGCAGATGATCAAACCGATAATGAGAGAGGTCAAGTGACTTACTCAGAATTATACATTTAGGGGGATAGCTAGGTGATACAGTGGATATAGCACTGGTCCTGGAGTTGGGAGGACCTTAGTTCAAATCAGATCTCAGACACTTAATAATTACCTAGCTGTGTTGGCCTTGGGCAAGTTGCTTAACCTCATTGTCTTGCCAAAAAACCCCCCTAAAACCAAACTAGAATTATACATCTGGTCAATTGCTTAGGCAGGATTTCTTTTTTTTAAATTTCTTTTCTTTTCTTTTTCAATTACATGCAAAGGTAGTTTTTAACATTCATTCTTCTGCAAACTTTTGAGTTCCACTTTTTTTTCTACCACCCTCCTTTCCCTGCCCCCTCCCCAAGACAGTGAGTAATCTGATATGGGTTGTATGCGTACAATTATGTTTCACATATTTTCATATTAATCATGTTGTGAAAGAAGAATTATGGAGGAAATTCATGAGAGAGAAAGAAAAAGTATAAAAGAAATTTTTAAAAGTGAATAAAATATGCTTTGCCCCATGTTCAGACTCCCTAATTTTTTCTCTGGATGTGGATGGCATTTCCTGTAACAGGTTTCACAGGATTGTCCTTGGCTGCTGAACTGCTGAGAAGATTTCAGTTCTTCATGGTTAATCATTTCCCAATGTTTCTGTTAGTGTGTACAGTGTTCTCTTGGTTCTGCTCACTTCATTCAGCTTATGCAAGTCATCCAAGCTTTTCTAAAGTCTGACTGCTCTTGATTTCTTACAGAACAGTAGTCCTCTGTAACAATTATATACCATAACTTGTTCAGCCATTCCTCAATTGATGGGTATTCTTGGGCCAGTATTTCAAAAGCCAGTCCTTCCTTGGGTCTTGGCTTGACTTCTTTTCATCTGACTTCTGGGTTTGATGAAACATTGCTATAAGGTAAAGATTTCAGGTCTTTTGCCTGACCTATGGTCCCGTGAATATGGGTCTTGGTTCTTTACCTTCTTCAGCATTTTCTTTTTCTTCTTTTTTTCTTTTTTGGTTTGGTGAAGGAAGTTGAGAACTGCGACGTTTCAAAAAAGTCAGAAGTGGGAGTGTATCTGGGAGTCCAAAAGCTATGGCCTTCTGTTCCCACCATATCTTCAAAGTGAATTAATGTGAGTTGGTCAAGCATTAGTCATTTATGGCTAATAGTCAGGGGGAAGATCTCAGAATGGGGAATTGAGCTAATAGTGCTGAGTAATATGAATGATAATAGCTAACAACTTGTTAGTTCTTTTTCTTTTTTTTTTTTTTCAAGGCAATGGGGTTAAGTGGCTTGCCCAAGACCACACAGCTAGGTCATTATGAAGTGTCTGCGGTTGGATTTGAACTCAGGTCCTCCTGACTCCAGGGCCGGTGCTCTATCCACTGCGCCCCCTAGCCACCCTAGTTATTTTTTTTTTAAGAGATACACTAGCCCCCGAGGGTTACCTCTGCAACTCTGAGAGGGAGATGTGGTTGACCTCATTCTGGGAGAGTATTGTTTCAGAGATCATATGTCATATCTAAGCAACAAAGGTGGAATTTGAACTGAGGGCATCTTACTCCTGAACAAAGGCTCTTTCCAACACCTCAGAAATCATCTAGTTGAGTCTAAACCTAAAAAGTGATCCTCATTGTGATATATCTAAATGGTCATCCAGACCTTAGTAAAAAGTCTAAGAAAGAGCCCATGTTACTTTTGAATAGCTCTCAGTGTTAGGATTTAAAAAAACCATTTTTATACCCTAAGTCTAAATTGGCTTATTTCCAAAACCCCTTTAGTTCCTAGTTCTGCCCTCTAGGGCCAGGCAGAAAAAGTCTAATCATTCTTCGACTTGACAGCCCCTCAAATACTTGAAGGCAGCTATCACATCTCTCCTGAGCCTTTTCTTCCAGATGTTAACACTGTCAAATAGCTTCCTTCCAATGGGGCTAATAATGCCTGCTCTACCCATCTCACAGAGTTGTAAAAGTCAAATAAAATCATACATGAGGATGAAAGGGCTTTGGAAATACTGAAAGACTGAACAACTGTAAGGAATTTAAATACTATTATTGGGTTAGTATTTCTCCAGGATTGCCCTGTATGCCTTTGCATATGGGAATATGTAGGTGTATATTAGTCAATATCCATTTATTGAGTACTTATTATAGGCTATTACTAGCTGTGTGACCCTGGGCAAGTCACTTAACCATATTTGCCTCAGTTTCCTTATCTGTAAAATGTGTAGGAGAAGGAAATGGCAAACGACTCCAATATCTTTACCGAGAAAACCACAAATGGAGTCACAAAGAGTTGGACACGACTGGAAATGACCACACAATAGCAACAGATACCAGGTATTATGATAAGTGTTGGGATACAGAAAATGGTAAAAGATGGTTCATTTTCTCAAGGAGTTTATAACATATTAATATTAATAATAATAATAATAATAAGAAACAAGCATTTATTAGTGCTAGGCACTGCTGGACAAAAGAATGCAAGTAAATATATTCCATGTGTGCATTTATGTATGTATGTGACTGTGTTTCTCCTTTTGTCTCTGTCTCTCTGTCTCTGCCTCTCTGTATTTCTGTCTCTCTCCCCCTGACTCTGTCTCTGTCTCTCTCTTCCTCTCTCACTCTCTCTGTCTCTGTTTCTGACTTTCTGTCTCTGGCTCTATCTCTCTTTGTCTCTGTCTCTGTCTCTCTGGGTGCTGAGGAGGTAGAAAGAGGGCTGGCAATAACATTGGAGTCCTTATTTGAAAGGAGCAGAGAGAAAAAAGAACTGGTTTCAAACCCAGAACACCAACTCTCCTACTTCCTAATATATGACTTTGAATTATTTAATTTCCTCATCTATAAAATCAGGGAGTTGGGCCTATGAGTCTGTGGATCATAGGTCTAAGAGCAGGAATGGGCTCCAAGGCTATCTAATCCACGCTCCTCATCTTAGACCTTAGGACACTGATTTATAGTTTGAATTACCTCAGGGCTCATAGGTAATAAGCATTAGAGGTAAGAGTTGAACTCAAGTCCTCTGACTTCCTAACCAGGCCTGTATCCAGTGTACCATCTTGCCTCAATGAGTTCTAAGGCCACTTCTAGCTCTTAAAATGTGACCCCATATAATCCAAAGTTCTCCATATCTGCACATAACAGATTACTTTTCCTTAAAAGACAATGAAGCTGAGGGCAACTAGGTGGCACAGTGGATGGAGCACCAGCCCTGGAGTCGAGAGGACCTGAGTTCAAATCTGACCTCAGATTCTTAATAATTACCTAGTTGTGTGACCTTGGGCAAGTTACTAAACCCCATTCCATTACCTTGTCAAAAAAAACAAAACCAAACCAAACCAAACCAAAAGACAATGAAACTGCTCCTAGAACTCATTGAATCTTGTCTCCCTCAACAGCAGCTCTTGGTCACCTAAAAGTATAAAAAGTCCCAACCACAGGGATTTGATGTCTCTCTGATTTGGTGGAAGTCCCAAGACCATGAAAAACTCCATCCCCTGCCATGCTGATCAAATGCCTGCAAGGGGACCCATGGGTAGAGAAGCCAGGTGTTGATTCAGAGGCCCTAAACCAAATGAGCCTAATGCTGGTGCTTGAGAAAGGAGCCTTCCCTTTGTCATATTTAGACTTGCTGAATTATAGCTGTGGAGGTACCCTGTAGGTTTCTGGTCAGTGGGGGATGTGGTTTACTTTACTGAGGCATATGTGCTTTATAGCTGGGGTCTCTGGCGCTGCCCTGGAGCAGTCACCTGCTTCACGATTTATAGCCTCACCTAGTTAGTATTTCACTGGCTCAGATTAAATGATATTTCCCGGTGTTTATCGGACTTGCCTGACTCTCTGGGGTTCCTTTAGGAAATAAACACGTCCGTTGAAAAAAATATGACAAACCACAAAGATCCTTTCAAATACCTCTGATCCCTCCCTCTGCTCCATATTTGGAGAGACAGAGTAGCATCTTGTCATCCAGTTAAATATGTCTTTGCAAAGCTGATTTCATTTCCCCCAAGCCTAGCCATGGAAGAAGCACCTCTTCTTCCCGCTGCCTCCAACAAAGGCCTGCCTCTCTTACAGTGAGATATGTTAGCCCTCCCTCTTTTCAGAAACCTGCAGGAGGCCCATGTCAAATAGCCCAGCAGTTGCTGACTGTGATTTTTAGGTCCTCTGCCTGACTGCTTCTCCCTGGCTCCAGCTCTTCTGTCATCCTGGGAGAATCCACCACCAATTCCCTGAGAATGGATTATTATTGCTATAAGCTCCTTGAGAAAATGAACTGTCTTTTGCCTTTTTTCTATCCCCAGTCCCTAGCCTAATACCTGGCGTATGTTGTTCCTGTGTGATCATTTCCAGTCATGTCCAACTCTTTGTGACCCCATTTGGGATTTTCTTGGCAAAGATACTGAAGTGGTTTGCCATTTCCTACTCTAGTTCTTTTTAAAGATAAGGAAACTGACATTTTTTATTCACGGTTTATATTTACTTATATTTATTTTCCTCATTTTAGAGCTTAGGACATTGATTTATAGTTTGAATTACCTCAGGTCTCACAGGTAGTAAGCATTTTATATTTATTATATATATATTTATTTATTCACTCTTGGGTATGTTCTTGCCACCCCCACCTCCCACTAAAAACTTGTTGTTCCTAAAGGACTTCCTTATGTATGTAATGGAAGATGCTCCGTGGCATAGTTAGGGCAAGGGAGGGCTTTGTTGCAAATTGCAATGAAAAAGAATTATGAATTCACATATGAATTCAAATCATGGCTTTCTCACTCAACAGCTGTGTGGAAAAGTCACTTCACCTTTATGATCTTTAGGTTCTTCTCTATAAAATAAAGGGTTTCAATAGATAAACTCTGAGACCTCTTCCAAATTCTAAATCCAAAGAGTGGATTGAATGTTTTGTTATTCCTCAGCACATGGGAATGGGTACCAGAATTCATTAGCCCTGAGTCTTGAAAGTCAAAGTCTCTTGTGTTTCAGTCTCAGTCCATTAAGCCAAGAAGGGAAGCAGGAGCATAGGTTATCTGACTGTGGTGTAGGTGTGTGGGAATTTGTGAGCCAATAATCCGTTTAAAAGTTGGGAGAGAACTTTTATAGAAGTTTCTAGGAATCCTAGCCCACCAATGGGATCAAGAATTAAAGTCAGCATCAGACTCAGGTCTCTTTGCCAGTTTTCTAAAAGAAACCCTGATCTAAGCTCACTATTTCCAGAAAAATCTCTTCTGACAAATTCCCAATGGATGGGTCACATCTTTAGACTGCTTTACCCCAATAAACACTTTGATTCAACAAACACTTATTAATCAGCTACTGTGTTTTGGCCTTTCTTTGTTATCCCCAGGGCTTAGCACAGTATCTGACAAATAGTAAATAATGAATAACTGCTTGTTGACTGACCAACCAAAGTCACACTGCTAGTAATATCTTGCCTGCTAAGTACAAATCTTGCTTCTCACTCCTTGGCTTTGTGTTGTTTCACCAGTTAGATTCTAAACTCCTCCTCCAAGGAAGCGATGGTGTCTTGCTTCACTTTATTCTACCTCCTTCCCTCTTGTTTTATCTTGTGCTCTCCTCTTACCTTCCTCTTTGGGATGCCTAGCATGTTGTTGTTTGCTTCATCCAGCTCCTTGTAACGCCATTTGTGGTCTTCTTGGCAAAGGTATTGGAGTGGTTTGTCTTCTCTTCTCCAGCTCATTTGACAGATGAGGAAACTGAGACAAACAGGATGATGTGACTTGCCAGGGTCATACACCTAGTAAGTATCGGAGGTCAGATTTGAATTCAGGAAGATGAGTTTTACTGACTCAGTTTAGTACTCTGTCTACTGAATTGCTCTATTGTCAGCTCTGTCCGTGGTAGTAACCAGAGTCCCTTACTGGTCCATATGAAATTGTAGTAGACAAACATAATAATTCAAGAACATGGAAATTTCAATTCTGACCTAGTCTCTGATACTTACTAGCTCTGTGCCTATGGACAAATTGCTTACTTTCTCTAAGACTCAATCTGCATCAATAAAATGGAGATTTTAATCTTTGTATATTCTACTTTATAGCATTGCTATGAGAAAAGGCCTTAGAAATGTGAGTTATTGTTATTAAGATTGGTTTTGTTCAAAAATCACCGATTCTCAAGGTTGGAAGGAACCTCAGAGGTCCATCTACATTTGGATAAGAATTTTTTTTTGTTATATTGTTGAGAACTTGTCAACCAGGCTTGGCTTGAAGAATCTTCCATGAGGGGAATTTACTTGTATTTTGGAATAATTCTTAGCATTAGGAAGTTTTTGAGACTAAATTTGCTTCTTTGCAATATATAGAATCCCACATTTAGAGCTGGGAGAAATCTTAGTGGCCATCTAGTTCAATTCCTTTTTCTTAATCCAAGACAGACAGCAAGGGATTTAAATGACTTGATAGGAAATGGCAGAGCTTGGCTTTGAACACAGATGTTATGATCCTAATCCATTTCTCTTTCCATTATATTCAGCCATTATTTCCTTTATCATTTACACCTATTGTTCCCAGTTCTGTTCTTTGGGGTCAAGCAGGAAAAAACCCAATGTGTTTTAAAGTTTGCAAAACACTTTACATTATGCTATTTAATTTCAACTTCACAACAACCCCATAAGGTAGATAAATATTATTATTCTCTTTTTACAGATGAAAAAATTGAGGCTGATTGAAGTTAATTTATTGTCCAAAGTTATAGAGTTAGAAAGTATCTGAGGCTTTGAACCTGGGCATCCTTCACTCTAGGCCTATTGTCTGTCTCAATTCACTTTAACATGGCAGCCTTTTAAAAACTTGAGAAAAATTGTCACTTTTTCTCTAAGTATCTTCTTCTCCAGGATAAATACCTTTGATTCTTTCATTGGATTGCTATATGGAATGGCCTTAAACCTCTTCTCTAACCTTCTTTGGATATTCTCCAGCTTATCAGAATCCTTCCAAAAATGTGGTAAATGGTACTTACTAGGCATTGGCCACTCCTTCCCATTCCTCATTCTATTCTTCCCTAGGCATTTTCCCTGATATTTATCTACATTTCTCATTTCTCTGGCTTATTGGGAGTCAGTTCTCTCATTATATAAAAATGTTATTCCCTTGGAGCTTCTTTTGGGCATCTCCCTCCTTTTCCTTTGTTCTTTGCTCTTATTTTTATCCTTCCTCTACTTGGGGTGGGGAAATGACTGATGAACAAATCTATAGGAACATACTGGTAATTGATATGAAGCCTAGGAGGTGGTGGTGGTGGGTAAAGATGATGAATATATTTTTAAAGGAGAGGATTAGAAAGAATGATACTTGACCCATGAAAATAAATGCTCTAATGAATAGCAATTTATTAAGGGCCTATTATGTGTAAGGCCATTCCTGCTCTCAATAAGCTTATACATTTTTAGGGGGGGAGCAATATGTTTTTATCTGTAAGTATATATAATAGTGATTGGAACTAGACTTGTATTTTCATTGGTATAAGGGCTTTTTGGATGAGGAAACTCCCTCTGTCAATGCAAGTTAGGACTTTGCTCTGTAATCTATAGTTTTAGAGAGTCACCATGAGTAGTAAGAGATTGGGATTTGCTTAGAGTCACACAGTAGCAGGTATCAGAGGAAGATCTTGGACCCAGGATTCCTGATAATAAGACTAGCTCTCTCTAAACCTCTTTGCAAGGCACTATGCTTTTCAAGCAAAGCAGAATTGCAGTAGATCAAAGGAAACATGAGTTTACAAATTTAGAGACATTTCCACTCCAAATGTTTATGTGGACTCCTTGTACCTGACCTGTGGTAGAACCTTCTAGGTTCATACTGGTCTGGATACACTGGCACCTTGACCCCAACACAGTGATGCCATTTTGGTCCCCCATCACCACCAGTTATAATAAGCATACATAGTTAATATAAGTGGTTTTTAGGAGGGGATGTTCCTTGCCTTCAAATTCAGTTTTGTAAATTTAGTGCTTTCTCCACTGTATCAAACTGTTAGGGGGGATGAGGAGAGAGAGAGAGGGAGAGAGAGAGAAAGAGGGAGGGAGGGAGGGGGAGAGAGAGAGAGAGAGAGAGAGAGAGAGAGAGAGAGAGAGAGAGAGAGAGCATCAGAGTGTGAGAGAGACAGAAAGAAACATATACAGAGACAGAGAAATAGAGAAAGAGACAGACAGACAGAAAGAGAAAGAGAGAAAGAAAGACAGACAGAGACATGCACAGACAGAGAAGTAATGATGGAGGGAGGAAGGAAAGAACAGAAGGTGAATACATTAATGATGTTCAATTAAAAAAACAAACTTTAAAAAAAGTTTGGATAATCTCTATCATATTTTTAGCATATTAAAGTTCAAAAGTACAGAAACAACCCACCCTTTGAGGGATACATTCCTGCTGGGATCCTGGGGTAGTGGTAGTCCCCCACACAGATTTGAAAATGAGCCCTTTGCTTCAGAACAAGGTGAGAAAGAAGCATCGTGGTCCCTCTCTGTCATACACTCTAGTCTCTTTAGCCCACCAAACCCAGCACCCCTCCTCCTGAGCTTTTTCAGTTTTCTTCTGTGACCTTTGAAATTAGCAATACCCATGATTCTGTCACTGTGGTATTTTTTCAGGGGTTGAAATAATTGATTTTTAAGCATAACCATGTAAATGTGCGATCTTGGTTTGAATTTCAAAGGTACAAATGAGCTCCAAAGGCCACAGGAAATACTTGTTCCCATAGTTTCTTTTCCCTTATGCCTCTCATCAGGGAGGTATTCCTGAAAGGTAATGATAGTAAGGTAGGTGCCAGAACCTGGGGGCTCTGAGACCCCATTCCACTGTCACAACTTGGTCAAGGAAAAGAGAACTGGAATCTCTTTGGGAGAAGGTCATAAGTATTCAGGATCATGCAAGGCAGAGGCAGAGAGATCTATGTGACCATTCAGGACAGAGATTCTTAATCTAGGGACTGTGAACTTAAAATAATTTTTGATTATTATTTCAATATAGTTGATTTCTTTGTAATCCTATATATTTTTGGTATTTAAAAACATTCCTTGGAGAAGGTGCCTATAGACTTCAGATAGCTAAAGGGATCTATGACACAAAAAATTTTTGATCTAGTCCAATCTTTTCCTTGTATAGATTGTGAAATTGAAACCCCCCAATGAGATGAAACATCTTCTCTCCAGCCATAGATGAAGCCAGTGACCTGTAATTCAGCAAATATTCTAGTTAAGGATGACTAATTTGTCCTGTTTGCAATCTCTTGCCTCTCTAATCCATCCACCAAAAAGTCTCCTTAAAGAAGATTAAATTACTCCCATGTTCAAAAGTCTTTAATAGCTCCCTATTATCTCCAGGGAAAAAAAACCACACCAAAAACCAAACCCTAAATCAAATGTCTTAGCCTATTGTTTGAAGCCCTCTGCTCTGTAGGTCTAAACCAACTTTCCAGCCCTTTCAAATTAGAACCCTTAATATGTTGCAGCCAATTCCTATTCCCTAAACTCAGCTGTCCATCCCCAAATTCTGTACCTTTGCACAGGCTGTCCCCTATGCCTAGAATTCACTCGCTCTTTTTTTACATATCATTTAACCTCTGAACATCAGTTTCCTCATCTGTAAAATGGGAATTATAATGACAACTGTTTGTTTATGAGACTCAAATTAGATAATGCATTCAATGTCCTTTGTAGATCTTAAAGTGACATATAAGTATATTATCATCATCATCATCATCAAGGTTCTTATTATCTCTGACTCTCAGAATCCTTATTTTCCTGTAAGGTTGAGCTCAGTTGCTCTTACTTCATCTGCAGATGTTCTCTAGTATTTCTAGTCGATCCTGTTCTCTAGTTGTCAGTGATCTTCCCCTTTTTAGTAATCATATATAGAAATACCACTGGATTTGAGTCACAGGACCTGCGTTTCCTTCCTTCGCAGACAGCTACAGTGCCTCAGAGGAAGTCATTGCAAAGAAGCAAAACCAAGGCCTAGGTGAGGCTATTGAGAGACAAGAGTAGTAAGATGGTGGTGACTGCAATTGAGTGACTACATCACAGTCATGGACACATTCCCGATTTCTTTTCCATCGACCAGTCTGAAAATTGTAGTCACTAGTGTTCACCTGGCAACATGACATAGGGATTATTCTAAGTTCATAATTGCCTTCTATATAATGAGTATTTTGGTATGTTATGAGGTTCATCGGCCGCTTTTTGGTCTCTTCTGAAAGCTTAGTTTTGCTTTTGAAATAGCTATAGCAGATGCTTTCCCCTCTTCCCTTGCCAAAAGTTGAATGGAATGTACATCCCAGGAGGGCTTCTCAAACCGATGACCTGACATGAACACCAATTTCTAGGAAAATGCATAATGCTGTTTAGTTCTGGACATATGGATCTGGAGCAGCTTGTGACCTCATTATTCTTTATGGGCCTCTCAGGTCTCTGAGGGGAGCACTCCAACTTCGTATCTGTTCTTGATGTGGGAAAAACTGTCAGATTAAAGAGAGAAAAACATTGTTGTTTATGAAGTACCAAGAAGCATATGTCCACAGAGTGACATCAAGGAGGCATTTTCTTTTGGAGAAATACTGTCTTTTCCTAAGGAAGACCTCTAGCATGGATGCAAGTTTATAGCCCATGGAAATTTCATAATCAAGGCTAGCTCAATGAACAAGGGGAACATACAGCCGCCCATATGGTGTTTGGCCATTAGGGACTTACTCCTTTGGGTGAAGACACTGAGGCCCTAGGACTAATAAAATTCAATTCCATTCCATTCCATTCCATTCAATTCAATTCAATTCAATTCAATTCAATTCAATTCAATTCAATCCAATGGACATTTATTGAGCAATTGCTATGTACAAGGCAAAGTATCATGTTCCATGGGAAGCTGTTCCAGATTATTGTTTCCCCTTAACAATGTCTTTTTTTTCCTTTGCATATATTTTGTTTTAAGGAAATATTGGAAATGGTGGTTAGGGTCCCTGGGAGACAGTGGTGTCGGCCCAATGAGCTCATGGCCTGATCCCAATGGGCATATGATTAATCACTGCAAGGTTGGGAAGAGAGACCACATTTCACTCCTGCAGTAATAGACAATAATAAGACTTGTCTCCACACAGCTTTATCTAACTATTCCTTATTACTTCCCTACTTTGACTCATCTTATTGGAGTGAAAATTCTCAACTTTTTCTCTTCTGAGTAGGATAGTTATAACTTAAACAAAGCACTACTCAAAACCTTGGGAAAAGGTGCCATTGAGAAAGGGGAATGGGAAAGGAAATATGGGGAATCAAAAAATACTCCAAATACTTGAAGAGAGACAATGCTTTCATTTAATGTTGTCATAATCTTCATTGTTTTCAGGATAAAGTCCAAACTCATCAGCCTTTCAAGATCTTAAATTTCTGTCTCTAAGTTTTCTTTTCAACTTTGTCTCCCTATGTTCACTTTCATATTCCTTTCAGTTCAGTGAGACTGAATGACTCCCTGTTCTCTGGACTCCTATAATCCTTTTTTTCTAAAAAATTTTTTCAAGGTAAAGTGACTTACCCAAGCTTACACAGCTAAGTAAATATTAAGTGTTTGAAGCTGGATTTGAACTGACTCTAGGGCTGGCGCTCTAGCCACTGTACCACCTAGATGCTCCATGATCTCTTACTATCCTTCACAAAACAATAGTAAACTGGCTTCCATCTAGCATATTAAAGGTGCTTTAAATATATTATCTCATGTGATTGCCATAACATTTTGGGGAGGCAATTACTACAATGATGAAGAAAGAGGTTCAAAAAGAGGTTAAGGGGGTAGTTGCTCATGGTCATAGATGGATTTAGCATCAAGTCTCTGCTTACTTTAGGTATAACACCCTTTCCATTGTTCTATGCTCTTTGGAATTTTATTTTAAGATTCAGGTTGTCTGTGGTGGAACTAAAGAAAGTTGATACACAATAATTCACGGTCATCTTTTCTCCAGCTACCTTTCCTGATACCAAGATACCAGGGCGGGGACTTGACTCTTCCAGTTCTGGAACTTTTGCCCTGGGTTTCTCACTATCCTGATTGATGAGGGCCCCATGTGGTTCACTATATTCATATGTCTCCAGTCATGCTACATTTTATTCCCTGGATATCTTTCCAACTGTCCACTAGCCAGACTAGAGACTGTGCCCTAGAAGACAATCCTCTTCTGTCTTTTCCTTCTACCAGGATTTTTCATTCCTGGAACTATAATAAAATAAATAACTGTCTTGGCATTTCAAGGTTCTATCTTAAATGGTATGTTGGAGGGACTGTGAGAAAACAGGCACAATAAAGCTCCACCATCGGTGGAAATTTAAATTGATATAGTGATTTAAGTATATTATCTCACATAACAATATGGGGAGATAGCTTCTGGAAAACAGTTTGCCTCCAAAGTCACTAATCCCATTGATTCAGCAAAAACACTACTATGCCTATTCCCTAAAGAAACTAAAAAGAGAAAAAAAAAGATCTATAAGTACAAACCTATTTATAGTAGTGACAAATCACTGGAAACTAAGTGGATGCCCATCATCTGGGGGATAATTGAATAGATTATGGAATATAAATACAATTCCAAGCTATTGTGCCATGGGAAAGGAAAAAAAAGCTACTATGTGCCATACACTGTTTAGTATGGTGAATTTTACAAATATTATTTGATTTTCAAGGTAATCCTGAGAGGTAAGTGCTATTATTATCTTCATTTTTCCAGTTGAGAAAACTGAGGAAAATGGAGGATTAAGTGACTAGTCCATGGTCACACAGTTAGTAAATGTCTGAACCTATATGTTCTAAAATATTTATTGCTGCTTTTTTTGTGGTAGCAATGAGTTGGAGTCTATGGGGATGCCCATCAACTGGGGAATTGCTGAACAAGTTGTAGTATATGATTGTGATGGAATACTACTGTGTTATAAGAAATGACAAACTCAATGACTTTAGAAAAACAAGGATAGACTTGCACAAAATAATGAGGAGTGAAATTGGCAGAACCAAGATAATACTGTTTATGGTATTAACAAGATTGTTTAAGAACTTCTTTAAGTGACTAAGTCATCCCAACTACTATAAATAGCCAAATTAGGGAGTAGAGCCAAGAGAACAATGTACACATCAACATCATTATGAGATGAGCAACCTTGATGGAAGCTGCTCCTCTCCACAGTCCAGAGAGCTAGGAAAACTGTATTAGACTGGTAATGGTCTATATTATCCCCAGCCAGAGGAAGAAAAACAAAACAACACAAAACACACACAGACACACAAAAACACCCCTTCCGAATCTGATGAACACTTTATACATGTTATCTCTGATGTATCTCTTTCCCTTAATCCTAATTCCTCATGCCAAAAATTACTAATTTGTGAATATGTTTAACAAAAATATTTATGTAAAAT
Source organism: Macrotis lagotis (assembly GCF_037893015.1). NCBI lineage: Eukaryota > Metazoa > Chordata > Mammalia > Peramelemorphia > Peramelidae > Macrotis > Macrotis lagotis. Next base: position 658,736,271 of record NC_133666.1, read on the forward strand.
GTTAACTTGACTGTTCCCTACTGAGGGGAGGGGGTTGGGGATGAGAAGCAAGGGTGGAGGGAAATTTTGTAACTTGGAAATGTGCATGTACAAATGAAGATTAAAAAAAATAAATAGCCAAATTAACTACAAAGGACATATGAAAGAAGATGCTATTTGCATTCAGCAAAGGAACTGATAACTGGAATTGTAAAAAGTATGATTTTATACACACACACACACACACACACACACACACACACACAGACACAATTGTGTCTAAAAGTAGCCATCCCTAAGGCAGGGCGGAAAGGGTAGAAAACAGAAAAAAAGAAATTTGCATGATAAATTTATTATGTATTTAAAAGGAATAGCAAATTGTACATAACAGATTTGCAGTTTCATGTGCAATCATCTTTTTATTATTGTACTATGTTATGGAAATGTCTGCATTATTCCATAAATTAAAAATAAAATAAAAAAATGCATAAAATAGAATGATTAAGAAAACAAAGCAAAGCAATCTTATTGCAATAAATATTTTTTCCCCTTAAAAATGTTTCTGCAGATTTGAACTTAGGTCTTCTTCACTAGAGGACAAGAACTCTACTGCACCACCTAGATGTCTTAGGAAATGATGGAAAGGAAGGTTTCAGAGAAACCTAGGAAGACTTATCTGAAGTGATATGGAGTGAAGTGAGCAGAACCTAAAGGACAATTTATATAATAAAAACAACATTCTAAAGAAAAACAACTTTGAAAGATTTCAGACCTCTGATCAATGTAATGACTGATCATTGTTCCAGAGGACCTATGATAAAGAGTGCTACTCAATTCCTGATAGGTGATGAACAGAAGATACTTATTGAGATGTCCATAATTAGATGTGGTCAACATGGGAATTTATTTTGCTTGACTTTGTGTATTTGCAATAGGGGTTTTATTTTGGTTTTGATTTTTTAACAATAGAAAAGAGAGAGAGAATACTTGTTAACTGAAAAAAATAAAAAAATACTGCTTTTGCTATTGGAAAATTGTGTCTCTTTCCTGCTGTGTTTCATTCACTAGCCCTGTAATTTTTCAAACCGATGTGCCCTTACCTGCTACCACTTCTATTCATATTTTATCTTTTAGGAAAGTTCTTCAGGACAAATATTGTCTTTACTTTTCCCCAAGTGCTTATCATAATGTTTGGCACATAAGGGCTTAATTTGTCTATTCTTTTCTTCATTTGGGAATGGTCTATCCCAACCGGACACAGGTGCTTTTGGCAAATTCTTCCTTGTCTTTGCATGTTAATTTGTTTGATTCGGAATTGAGCACCAGGGTCTCAAGAGTTGAAGTAATAGACATGCTAAACCTATTCACAATACAACTCTCCTTAGCAATTTTTTCCAAACTTCCCATAGCTCCTCCTCTCCCTACTCTCTTAACTGAGAACTTTAACTCATCTTTTAATGAAAAAAAAAGAGTTATTCCTGAGATCTCCCTCATCTTTCATTCCCATCTCATTGCCTGGATACTTTCTGCCACTATCTCCTCCTTCATCCCTAGGACATCACATGAAAGGTAGGTGTAACGAAACTTGCCAAGACAAGTCTGTCTACCTGTATAAGTGACCTCAATCAAATCCATCTTCTTCAGTGAATTGCCCACTTTCTTACATTAATCTTTTCTTCTCTACTGGCAGTTTCCCTATGATCCATAGAATATTCATGTCTCCCCAAACCTCAAAAAACCTTCCCTTGGTCCAACCATCTTTGTTAACTATCTTCTCATATCTCTCCTGCCTCTTATGGCTAAATCCATGAGAAGGCCGCCTATAATAGATGCCTCCACTGCCTTTCCTCTAACTTTCTTCTTCACTCTCTATAGTCTGGATTCTGACCTCATCATTCAACTGAAAGTTACTGTTGCTCTTTCTCAAGACAGTTCTTCAGTCATCATCCTTTTGGAGTTCTCTGCCACCTTTAACACTCTAGATCACCCTCTCCTTCCAAATATTCTCTTCTTTCTAGTGTAGCAAAGCAGTCCTCTACATGTAGTATAGGAATATTATGCAACTTGAAGAAAGACTTAGTAGACATCTTTAGCCTCTTCTCCTTGACCCTTCTTCAGAAGATGCTAATTCCTTCCAGGAGGGGAAGCAGGAAGTTGGGGTCAGAAGCTTGGACATTCTGCCCTCCTCAGAGAGAGACAATACTAGGTTAGAATTATATTTATCTGCTCCCTTAAATATGATTAATCTAGGGGTTATAGTTTTCAGGTTCAAGCTAAAATTTGAATCACAGTTAATAGGGAAAAGAGGACCAAAGTTTTATGTCCAAGGCATCACTCTTTTCTTACCAAATACTAGTTCCACAGAGGAAGCAACAAGGAAATTCATTTATTTCCAAGTCAATAGAAAAACAGAAACCAGAGTACTATACTCAGGAGGACATATGCCAGACAATACAGAGTGAAGAAATTTTCTCATTGGGATTGAGATAACTATTCCACCAAGAGAGGAAAAAAAAAAGTCTTAGATCTCACCATTCCCCAAAAGTCTCTAGTATAGCTAGCTGGAAAGGGACATGATGCAGATTGCCAGCTCTTTTCATATTTATTTCTCTCCAGTCTCTTAATCTTTCTTTGTGAGAGTGATACCATCCATTTTTTCTTTTGAAGTTGGAAGCCAGACATACCCCAAAGTGACTGAAGAACTCAAGAAACTGAAGAGATTCTAGGAAAGTTTGAAGAGACTGGAGTTCTACTCTGTTCTTACCAACTCTTCCTTGCCCCTCATGTAGTGATAGAGCTTTTATCTCTACCTGTGAGGAATTTTCCATACCAATGGACTTTGGGACTTGGACTTTACTAAAGGTTCTCTCCTGGTTCTCCTCTGACCTATCTGATTGTTACTTATAAATTGCTTTTGCTAGAACTTCATTTAAGTCATTCTCATTAACTGTTGGTGTACCATAGGATTCTGTCTCAGACCACCTTTTCTTCTCATTCAATACTATTTGACTCAGCAATCTCATCAGCTACCATGAATTCAGTCATCATCTCTAAATAATTCTCAGATCTATTTATTCTATCCTGGCTCCTCTTTTAAAGAAGGTAGGTGAATAGAATACCAGGCCTGAGAAAGACTCATCTTCCTGAATTTAAATCTGGTCTCAGACACTCATTAGCTTTGAGCTCCTGGACAAGTCACCAATCCTTATGTGTCTCAGTTTCCTTATCTATAAAATGATCCGAGAAGGAAATGGTAAACCACCCCAGTATCCTCATCAAGGAAACCCAAATGGGTGAGAAGAGTCAGACATGACTGAAAAATGGTTGAACAACTCCTCTCTTGACCTTCGGTTTCACATCTCCAACTGGTTACTGAACATCTTGAACTGATATCCTAGAGATATTTTAAACTAAACGTCCTAAATGGAGCTTATTGTTTTTCTCTCCAAATTCTTCTCTTTTTCTAACTTCTCTATTATTTGTCAAGGTATCATCATTCTTCCTGCCATAGTGGCTCTCAAACTAGGTCATATCATCCTTGACTTCTCACTTTCTGACCCTCCATATTCAATGTGTTGCCAAGCCCTGCTATCTTTGGAATATGTTTCATATTTACCCCTTTCTCTTGTCTGACAATGACTGCTACCATCCTGTTATAGCCCTTATTATCTCCTGTCTGGACTATTGCAAAAGATTTCTGGTTGATATCCTTGCATCAAACCTCTTCCCACTCCAGTCCATACTCTTTACTTGATTGTCAAATTGATGTTCTGAAACCACGAGTCTGACCATGTTGTCTTCTTTTACATTAATCTCTGGTGGCTCACTATTACCTCCAGGGTCAAAAGTTAAATCCTCTGTTTGACTTTCAACACCATTGATCCCTTTGACCCTTTCCTACTTTTTCAGTCTTTTTTACAACTCCCCATATTCTCCTACTATCCATCCTTGTAGCTCTTCACACATGATGGTCCATCCCTTAACTTTGTTCATCTTCAGTGGTTATCCCCATGCTAAGGACTCTTTCTTCTTATACCCAGCTCATGCCTCCCCTGTTTTTTCCAAGTTCTATCTTAAGTGTCACTTTCTACAAGAAACCTTTCCCAATCTCCCTCAAACCTAGTGTCTTGTCTTTCTGGTTATCTTCAATTTATATTGTTTGCATTGTGTCGTATATAGTTGTTTGCTTATTATCTTTCCTGTCAGACTGTGAGCTGCTTGGGAAGAGGGACTGGTGCTTTTTTTTTTGTCTTGAATCAGTAGTGTTTGGCACAGTGTCTAAGGCTGAACCTAATGAACAACAGGTGCTTAGAATTTGTTAGTTGATCGACCTTAAATTCTAGAATCGTGCCATATCAAAACTGGAAGACACCTGAAGGATCATCTTCATCAGTTGCTGTATTGGGAAAAAAAGGGAATCTGAGGTCGAAAGACCTGATGACTTTCCTCACATCTCACAGCATGTTTATTACATGAAGTCAGTAAGCAAGTACTTAGTAAGCTCTTATCCAGTGCTAGGTACTGTACTAAACTCTGGGAAACAAAAAAGCAAAAATAATCCCTACCCTCAAGGACCTATAGACTTTGCCAAAATGGAAACAGCCCTAGTAGAAAGAAAACAAAAAATTGGATCCCAGTGGAAATGACTGAGTTCTCCCCTTGTATCAGTCTCCTCAAGCTTTCAGCCCCAGTCATGCAGACTGGGAAGGAGCTCTCACAATTCCATCCTGGTGTTTTCTCTCCTCTTTCCCTGTTGGGTAACAAGGTTAGGGAGCTGGCAAAGGTTTCATATCTGGAACTGTTCTGATTGAGCTGTTATCTGGATCTATCTGGATGCAGAAATCCAAATCTTGGCATTCAGGTTGTGTATAAGTATGTGCTTTTAATCTGTGTGACTATATGAGTGTGTTTGTGTGCATATTTCAATGTGTTCTGCGTATATATATGTGTGTGTGTGTGTGTGTGTGTGTTTGTGCACTGGAGGAAAGGTGGTTGGCTCTAGTTTCTGAGTTCAAGGCTCCATACCTTACTCTGAAACAGATAGGTATAAATTAGATGAATTTTATCCAAATTCAGAGAAAAGTTCAAGTCAAGATATACCAAACAGCAAATTTAATGACATTTTAAAAAGGAATTATAAAGTGAGTTAGTGCAATTCTCACTGTGATTCAATCCTTTGAAAATTTTTGAAAATATTTCTTTTGGGGAGGGAAGTTGACTCCCACTTCAGTTGGAGTCCATCTTGGACCCCTTCAGGGGCCACCTCTCACAGGAAGCTTTTTCTAACTCTTTTTTTTTCTTCTCCCTCAGTCTTCTTCCCTTTTCCTTCAGTCTGGTTTGTAGTGAGAGGATACTCAATCAGTGCTTGCTGATTAGGTGATTCACCAATTGTACTTTCCCTGTAATTTATTGATTATTCCTTTTTTCCTTGTTTCCTCCTTACTGGTGAATTCTTTGTCTCCACTCTATTTAGTAGTGCTTGCATGATACCAGATGATAGTTGATTTCTTCTACACACTTTATTATTGTTTTTGCCTCATGTAGAGAGGGCTTCAAATCATTAATCATGCTGAGGGTCTCCAGTTTCATTATCCCCTCACTGCCTTCTTGGGGAAAGGGGCCAACAATTCTTTAAAAGCAGATGAGAATCAGTTTCTGGGCTTCCTGCCTAAAGGAGGAAAAGGCTTCATGAAGATCTTGGGTACCCCATTTGAGTAAGGACATTGTTAAACTGGGGAGCATTTAGAGGAAGATGAATAGGATGGTAAATTGTCCTAAGACATCCATATGAGAATGAATTGAAAGAACTGGGAATATTTGATCTAGATTTGAGAAAATATAAAGGGAAACATTATAGCTGATTATTTGAAGAACTGTCATATGGAAGAAGGTATATGCACATCTAGAAACTACTATTTCATTTGATTTTGAAACTCTGTGGAGTAAGTGCTAGTATCACTTCTATTTTACAGAAGAGAAAACTAAGACAGGAAAGAGTTCAATGAAGTATTGAAGGTCTGAGACAGGATTCAACCTCAGTCCATGTCGGACATGGTATCCTGCCATCTAGCTCCCAGTAATCATCCTTATAAAGTGGGAATGGGCTGCTTCTGGACCCAATAAGTTCTCCCTCACCGGAAGCCTTTGAACAAGATAACACTTGTCAGGAATTTGAGAGGAGAATTGGATTTGGTTGGGTCAGATGGTCTCCTAGGTCTTTTTTTTAACTCTGAGATTCTCTGTCTTTGTAGACTATGCTCCAAGGAACAACTTTATTACCAGTTTTTCCCCTAGGCAACAATTAGACCTATGTTCCTTTGGATTTAATGGAGTCTAATAGCCATGGGTTTGGGGGTTGGCTTCCTAAGAAAACCTATGGGAGGACAGACAAGAAGAATAAGGTCAAGGGTGACTGGTTAGGTCTATTGAAGAGGTCACAGGGAAGATGGCAGAAGGGGAATAAGAAACAATTCCTGACTTTACGAGTAGGCATTCATCATAGCTATGACACCCTCTAGGAAGTTAAATCATTTCCTGTGAGGAGTTAGGGGACAAATAAACTCAGTCCTGTCGAAAGCCTGCATTTCAGGACTGTGTTCCATTTACTACAACATCTTATTTCCTCCTATCCATCATTTCGGCTTCTGTTTTTTATTGTGGAGGAAGCTCAGGTGTAGAGAGACAAGATGATTTGTAAAAGGTCATAGTGCAAGTCAGGTGTGTTTTCGAGCTGTATCACCTTCTTGATTCTGAGATGAGGCAAGGTAGGGATACTTGAAGGCATCTAGGTCGTATGGGGTGCTGGAATTCATTTTACAGATGATTTCTGATTTCAAATCTGACTTCAGACAGCAAATACCTGTGGGATCCTGGACAAATCATTTAATCCTGTTTGTCTCAGTTTCTTCATCTGTAAAATGAGCTGCAGAAGGAAATGGCAAACCGCTCCAGTATCTTTGCCAAGGCAAATCACAGATGGGGGTCACAAGGAGTCAGACATATTTGAACGACAGCAAAGGAATAGAATAGAGATAATAATTATAATAGCTATCATCTCTATATTTTAAGTTTTACAAAGTGCTTTATAGTCACTCACTTTATCTTAAAAATAATGCATTTTATGGTTGAAGCAACTGAGGAAAAGAAAGCATGTAAGTGACTTGCTCAGGATTACCAAACTAATAAGTATCTAAGGCCAGATTTGAACTTACGTTTTCCTTCCTTTAGGTCCAGGGCTCTAGCTGTTGTACTATAGCCATCTTTGGCACAGGTTTACCCTTCAAATGATCATCATAATCATGATACCATATACTGTGATTCATAATCACAAACCTTAGAGTTAGTAGGGACCTCAGAGACCATCTGCACCAACTTGTACCTGATCACAAATCCCCAGCTTTGGTTCCAAGACCTCCAGCGGTGGAGAGCTCATCCCCTCCTTGATCAGCCCATTCCACTCTGGGATAATAATTGTCAGCAAGTTTTGCCTTCTATTAATCTTATATCTTCTGCTTTGTAGCTCCAACTCCTCAGACACCTCCAGTCATTTTGATGCCAGTTGGGGCATCACCTCTATTTTTTTCCCACCTAAAATTTGGCTTTGACCCCTGGACTTTGATTATCCAATTTTTGCTTTTCTCTCTCCCAACCTTCCTAGCCAGGCTACCTTGTGGATATCCTTCCCTCTTTCCTTTCAGTTTCCCTTTAATCTTTGTTTTCTTCTATTAAAATGTAAGCTTTTCCAATCAGGGCCTAGCAAGTTTTTTATTTGTATGGTCTGCACTAGCAAGCAGTAAATTCTCAATAAAAAGATTATCTATGTATCTGTCTACTACCTGTTATTCCTAGTTCTTCCCTCTGGGGCTAAACAAAACAAGTCAATTCTATAAAACAGTGAACCTAAATTTTAAATTACCCCATAAAATACAGTGATTTAAGAAACTATTCAAAATACTTATTGAATTAGATATTATATCATGAAACTTGGGATAGGGAATGGGTTCTGGCTATGAATTAATTTGGGAGTGAAAAAACTATGATTCCTCAGTTCAGATCCTGCAATTGATTTGTTTTTGTTGTTCAGTTGTTTCAGTTATCTGTATTTCCATGTCCCCATTTGGAATTTTCTTGGCAAAGATACCTGGAGTGGTTTGTCATTTCCTTTGCCAGCTCATTTTATAGATGAGGAATTTGGGCAACAGGGTGAAGTGACTTACCCAGGGTCACATGGCTAATAAATGTCTGAGACCTGATTTACATTCAAATTCAATTCGTCCTGATTTCAAACCTATCCACAACACTACCTAGCTACCCCGCAGCTCATAGATATTTGAGCAGGGGTAAGCCATTTACCATCCCTCAGCCTTAGTTACCCCTTCTGTAAAATGAAGAGCTTGTACTAGATGGTTGTTGGAGTCCTTTTTAGCTGTTAAGTAATGGTCAGTCCATTTTTTTCTTCCTTCATTCAATCAGTCAATAAGGTACTCACTGATATGGCAGCTGCTGTACTGAGTGCTAAATTTACAAAAAGTGGTAAAAAGACAATCCCTACCCTCAGTAGCTTATAGTCTAACAGGGGAGACATATGCAGCATAAATTGGTGATACTCACGAGAGAGAAGGGGGATTCCATCTTGTGGAAGTTGGAATTTTTCCTGGGACTTGAAGGAAGCCAGGGAAGCCAGGAGGCATAGATGAAGAGGAGGGGCATTCCATGCATGGGGCACAGCCAGGGCAAAGGCCCAGAACTGGGAGATGGGAGTGCCTAGTGTGAGGAAGATACAGTGTCATTGGATCCAAGAGAATGGAGATAGGGGACATAAGATGTTAGAAGACTAGAAAGGTAGGGAAAGGCCAGGTTGTGACTCTGTGTTGAAAAGCCAAACAGGATTTTATATTTGAAGTTGGAGACATTAGGGAACCACTGGAATTGATGGTAGAAAGAATGCTGGAATCCAGTAAGACTTGGATTAACATTTTATTTCTGATACTTATTGGCTGTGTGACCATGGGCAAGTGACTCAGCCTCTCTGACTCTTATATTCCTCCTCTGTAAAATGGGATTCTTATTAGCAACTCTCCCAATACTCTTTTTTTTGAGGTTTTTGCAAGGCAATGGGAGTAAGTGGCTTGCCCAAGGTCACACAACTAGGTAATTCTTAAGTGTCTGAGACCAAATTTGAACTCAGGTCATTCTGACTCCAGGGCCAGTGCTCTATCCACTGCACCACCTAACTGCCCCTTCTCCTAAGACTCTTAAGTGACCAGACTGCATAAGTGGAAACAGTTTACTCGTTTAGGACTTCTTATACCCATGAAGTCTGGATGATCAAAAAAAGGGGGATATATATATATATATATATATATATATATATATATATTATATATTCCTCTATAATTTACCATGCAAAATTATTTTGCAGCTCAGACAGGATGTTAGTAAAGACTTTCACAGGGAATCCCCAAAGTAACCTGTAAGTTTACAATTTCCCTAAGACTTTTGGGGCACATGGTATAAGTGTTAGTAACTCTTAACTTACTCCCTAGAGGATTGGGAATGGATGACATCAGCAGGGTCTTGAAGCCTTGTTGTCATCCAGTGCTTTGCTTTCACCATTGAGGATGGGGTTTGGGGCAAATCTAGTGAGTGAGGTTGGATAGAATTGGGTCTGAGGTTGGAGCCTGAAATGGGGCACACACTGGTCTACTGTTGCTGGCCAGTATCCCTTCTCTGTGGGCTCTGTGTGTGGTGTTCCTCTGTGGGGGTCTTCCTTGAGGTCTGCAGCTGTGACCCCTGCTCTGCCCTGCCCTGCCCAAGGGGGTTGCTTTATGGGGAGGGCTGGACTGCAGGTGCTGGGGTCCAAGGACACCACTTCTCAAAAGAAGCTTTGTTCTTGAGTCCAGTGGATTTCCTGGAAGGGGCAGTCTAGGGTTTCTGATGAATTTGAGTTCATTCAATCCTAAGGAGGGGGAAAAAGGAAGGGAGACCAATAAACATGGGGAAAGTGCTGATGCAATACCTCTGTGTTCTTTGGTTTTCTCTGGAATGGACCTGACCATAGTGAAGGTTACAGAGTGCCAGTGGAAGTGGGGAGACAGTTCTTTTCCCCATCCTAGTTAGTAAAGGACACACAGAATCCTTAAATAAATCACAGTTATAATTGTGTGTGTGTGTGTGTGTGTGTGTGTGTGTATGCATTATGGAAAACAAACCAAAAAACTTGAAGTGGGGAAATTAAGGAACCTAGCTTCTTCCAGCCCTAACTTTCTGTGTATGTCTAATCAAGTCATTTCTTCTTTCTGAGTCTCCTTTTTTTCATCTGTAAAACAAAGAGGTGGACTAATCTGGGTTTCTCAACCCTTTTTTTGTATCATTGACCCCTTTGGTAATCAGCCTGGTGAAGTCTATGGATCCCTTTTCAAAATAATATTTAAATGCATAAAATTAAACACATGGGAATACAGAGGAAGTCAATTATGTTGAAATTTCAAATATTAAAAACAAAATATTAAAACATTAAATACTTTAACTATATAATAATATTAAAATATAAGCAATATGAAGATATCAAAAACAAGTATTGGACCGTAGGAGAAGATGTCCAGAAGATGATCTCCAGGGTCTTTGCTAGGTAGAAAATTCTATGATTCAATATAAAAATGTCTGTCTTCTGTTTTTTCCTTTGAATTTTCTTCTCTCTGTACTTTCCTTTATCCTTCCCCCCCCCACTCCTTTCTTTCCTCCTGTTTTCCACTTCTCCTATCTCCTTCCTGTCTCTTCCACTGTCTTCTTTTCCCCCCATCTCCCCTTCTAAGTATTTTCCTGGCCTAGGAGTGACTGAACTTGACTCTGACCACCCACATCCCCATCCTTTTAATTTGTAGCTTTGGGTAGTTGTGAAGGGAGGAGGAGACTGTGAATTGGAAGGAGGAATCCTTTAGACCTCCAGCCTGGGAAGGAAGGGGTGGGGGAGGAATGGGGGTGTGATTGATGGAGTCCTCCTGGCTGACACTGCCCACTGCCTCCCTTCTCCTCATCACATCCTCCCTTCGCTAAGACAGTCGGCGGGGTCAGTGGCCAGCTGAGTGCAGTGATAGGGGAGTTTAGCCATTTTGTTCTCTAGATGGGGGTGAGGGTGGGGGGGTATGCCTGGGGGGGGTGGGGATGTAGGGGGACATGATTATCAAAAGTCTCTCACAGCCCAACACAAGGAGACCTTGTTTGGATAAAATAAAGACTGACCCCCTGCCCTGCAACAGAAACTGAGGCTTCTTTACAAACCAGTAAAAAAGACCATTACTCTAGTTGACCTGTGTTTGGGTGACATTTATCTGAGACTTAGTGGGGGTGGCTGGGTGTAATTTTTGGTGTATTTATATCTGGGGCTCTGGCTCCCAGCAGGCATGGGGTGCATTTAATTAAGCTTGGAAGACTGCAAAAACACTTCACAGGAGGGGAAGACTCACCATCATCCTAACCTTAGTGATGAGGCTAAAATGAATAGAACATAGAATATCAGAACACAGACCAGAGGATGTTAGAACTGAACCTTGAAACCTTAAAACGGAGCATGTCAGATCTTAAAAGGACATCAGAAAAAGAAAATACTGGATTTCTTAACTGGGATCTATGCATTTGTTTAAAGGAAAAAAATTTAAAGAAAACATTTTTTTTTGATAATGGTATTTGAATAGAATTGAATTCCTTTGTAACCCTAGGTATTTATTTCATGTATTTCAAAACATTATTCTGGGAAGGCGTCCAAGACTGTAACCAGGCTGCCAAACTGGTCTAGGATAGAAAAAAACAACTTAAGAACACATTCTATAATGTAGGTTCTGGTGGATATAGTTCATGTTCCCACAATGTCAGGAAAAATCTAGGAAATACCAATCCTTTCTATAGCATGGCTCAATTCTGCAGCATAGATTTTGATGAGGCCAGTGTTTTTCCAGAACATCCAGTTTATAAACTTAATATTGATGCTGGTTTGTTGCCCTTATTTGCCTTAATATTGTATATTTTTGTATTTTTCCAAGAGCATACAGTTTAAAAAAGAGAAAAAAGGAGTCTTGTGAGGGTTAGTGAATTGCTGGTTTCTTCCATAGCCTGGAGGGATAGATGTAGCTGAGGAAAATGGCAGGAATGAGGAAAAATGGTAGCTGTGGCCTGACCTGTAGTATCCTGTCTAGACCTTGATAATGAAAGCAAGAACTATGGACCTGCCTTTCAGTCTTTGCTAAGGTGCTTTGCTAAGAAGCTAGCATTCCAATGTTTCACCAAACTGAACAGAGAAGTGATTAAATAGAGACTCCCTCACTTCCTTAAATGAAGTGAATTGCTTTGTTCTTCCACCTCATTTGGGAATTAACTGGGGGAAACTGAGAGCTACATGAGAATGGGCATAGAGAAATTCAATACTTTATGCATTTCCTTATTTACTTGAATATATTGTGCATGGACTAATCCCCCCCCCCCAATTTAATGACTTGTCTGGTTTGGTATATGGGGGCTCTGGTTATAGCTGGAGGATCTGGGACTGATTTTATTCCCACTTTAAAAAAATCATATGGGGGTGCAGCTAGGTGGCACAGTGGCTCCAGTCCTGGAGCCAGAAGGACCTGAGTTCAAATGTGACCTCAGACACTTAATAATGACCTAGCTGTGTGACCTTGGGCAAGTCATTTAACCATATTGCTTTGCAAAAATAAAAGATATATTTTTATTGACATCTTTTTGCTTTTACATTAGATTCATTTCCAAATATATCTCTCCCCATCTAAGAAGCTATCTCTTCTAATAGTTTGATTTGAGATTTAATAAGAAAAAAAAGAGAAGTTTAGAAAAGTTAACAAACCAACAGTGTCTGATTATATATGCCGTATCCACATCCATTATCTTCTGCCTCTGGAAAGAGGGATGGAAGTATTAACTCTTGTCTGGGGCCATACTTAGTCATTATAATTACAGAGTATTCAGTTTTTTGTGGTATTGTTGTTCTTGCCATTTGCAGTGTTGTAATCATTGGGCATTTTATTTTCTGAGTCTGCTTTCTTAACTTGACATCCGTTCATGGAACTTGTCCCGGGCAGCATCTGTCTTTGTTGAATTTTTGCACAAGTCTTTCTTGGACCTGATTCCCACTGTGGGCAATTGAGAGAAGGGTCTAGAGAAGAAGCCAGATCAACAAACCAGTTACCCCCAGACTTCTTCTGAGAGTTCATAGTTCTCTCTTCTCCTCATGCCCGAGTTCTCAATGGTTTGACCAGGAAGGCAGAAGGCTCTAAATACTTTGAATGGATTTTGCTAAGGGATTCAGCTCAGTCTTATTCTTAATATATTATTTTCCTCCTTCCCCTGGGAGAGATGGGTGACCTATTCTAAGCCTTTGCTTTTGTTTTTTAGGTTTTTTGCAAGGCAAATGGGGTTAAGTGACTTGCCCAAGGTCACATAGCTAGGTCATTATTAAATGTCTGAGTCAGATTTGAACTCAGGCACTCCTGACTCCAGAGCTGGTGCTCTATCCACTGTGCCACCTAGCTGCCCCAAGATCTGTTCTGAGTTGACAAGGTGAGCATGATTCCTTAACTGGACTCCAAATTCCTTCCACCCTTCTTGTCTAAACTAGGTTAACATCAAACCTATGGGTAAGCTAGGGGGTATCCACCCCAAGCATGTGAAGATTGTCTCCAGTGAAATGGGTGGATAAGAACAATTTGTTCCAGTGATCATGAAGATGGCTGAAGCACTTAGAATTTGTTCTGATATTGAAGGAAAAAAGGTCATCCGCTGCATCTGGAATTATTACTAGTCATTCTGACTTTTGTCTTGCTTCTGAACTTGATGGCTGTAGAAGAGAGAGCGAGGCTGATGACTTTGTGCAGCTCTGTCTCACTTAAAACAATTTGCTTGAGAATCAAGACATGTATAACAATTGTGATATAATTGATTCTCTTTGAAGCTAAAAAGCAGCAGCAGCAGCAGTATCAAATCCCTGTGCTTTCTCTGAAACTCTGGGGCCCAAGAAATAGGACATAAACTTCTTGCCTTATAGTTCCCTAAGATCTGAGTAGTCAGCAAAAGTGAATGTTTCTTTTACATTTTAGAATCACAAAGTCCATTAAGTCCTTTGTCTTTTAAAAAAAAGTTCTTATAAGAGCTCAGTAATGAATGAATAAATGAAGTATTAAGGACTTGCTATATACAAAGTATTACGTTCATCTGTAATATGAGGAAATATGTATGTATGTGTATGTAAATAAATATAAATTAAAAACAAGATATACATAGAGAGGTGAGAGAGTTCAGCCTACTCTCAAGGAGCTCTCATCTCCCAGAAGGTTTCATCTCTAAGTCAGATGGAGAAATCCCATGGTCCTTAGAGTATAGCAGCAAAGCAGAAGGTAATGCTTCTTTAATAATCATTTACAATGATAAAATCACAGCACTTTCTGATGTTGAATCCTTTGAACATTGTAAGGGATTTGGGTAACAGGATCTTGCTTCTCTGAATCTTAGCTGTGACTGTTGCACTTGTGGGAGCAGCTGCTAGGCTACATCTCCACAGGGGCTGCTTCCTAGGACCATTGAAAGCTCTAAGCTGGAAGCATGGCTATTCCCAAGGCTCTTGGTTTCAGAGTCCTGGGCTGTCTCCATCAAGGTCTGAGAGGAGATGCTGGTCAAGGTGTGGTGGTTTTTGGTCTTGCTTGGCATGTACTGCCTCCTGTCTTTCCCTCAGGATTTATATGGTACCTTAATGTTTTCAATCATGCTTTCTCATTTGATTTGATCCTCAGATCACCTTTGTGAAGTAAATGTTATTATTATCATTTCTGTTTTAGAGATGAGAAAACTGAAGCAAGAGATGTTGTGTCTTACCTGTTTAAAGCAGGTCTAATGTTCTATTCATGGTCTCCTAGTTGCCTGGGTGGGTGGATGTGTTGAGGTGGATGAGGGGTGGGGAAATGTCATCTTTACTCTAAAGGTGGGGAAATGTAGGCCCAGGACTGCTTAGCACCAGGAGTCATCTCTGAGTCATACATTTCTATGAGGGTTTCTGAGTCCATTAGACTGCTATTATTATTATGGAGTACAGGAAAGAACTCTGGACTTGTAAGTTAGTTTGGTAGGTTTGTATCCTGGCTGTGACACCAGGTCTTGTGGTCATGATTGAATTCATCTCTTTGAGTCTCATTTTGCTCAACTTCAAAATGAGCAAAGTAGATGGAACAGTGAATAGATCCCAGAACCAAGAGTCAGGAAGACCTGAGTTCAGATTTAGCCACAGATACTCACTACCTATGTACCTATGTAACTTAACCTCAGTTTCCTCAGCTGTAAAAATGGGAATAATAATGGCACCTACCTCCTAGGGTTGGTGTGAGGATCAAATGAGATGGTATTTAAAAAGTGCTTTGCAAATCTGAATATGATATATAGATACCAGTTATTATAAGTTATTATTACTCTCTTTCTGGTGATGCAGTGAATAGAGCACCAGCCTGGAGTCAGAAAAACTCATCTTCTTGAGTTCAAATCTGGCCTCAGAAACTTGGTAACTGTGTGGCTCTGAGCAAGTCACTTCATCTTGCCTGCCTCAGTTTCCTCATCTAGAAAAATGATCTGGAGAAGAAAATGACAAACTATTCCAGACCCTAAATAGGTCAAGAAGAGTCAGAAATAACTGAGCAGCAACAAATACATTTACATATCTTTGTTGTCTCTCCCATTAGAATAAAAATTCCTTGTGAAAAGAGACTGTTTTATGTTATATTTATGTTCCCAGATTGTGGTGTGCTGGAACCAACTTGAACCTGCCTTGGAGAGCCAGTTGTTAAATTTTTATTGTGAGCATTTACGCCTCAGAGATTGGCTACAAATCAAGGCTTGATTTAGTGTTTTATTGATTGCCTACACTTTAGAAAGTGATGGGGGACAAATTGATGATGCAGATTGAAGCAGAAAAAGAAGGAAGAGCGAAGAAGAAAACTAAGAAAGAAGAAGGAAGGAGAAGAACAAGAAGAAGAAAGAGAGAGGTGGTCTTGGATAGAAAACCTGCTATGCCAATAGAAGTCAACCTTTGGAGGCAGATAGGTGGCATAGTAGATAGAGACATAGTCTTGGATTGAGGAAGACCCAAGTTCAAATCCATACTAGGTAACCTGTCTGAGCCTCAATTTCCTCATCTACAAAATGAATGGATTAGACATGGGGGTTATTAAGTTCCATTCTATCTCCATCCTTATGATCATTTGGAGGCATTGTTCAGTATGTTCTAATTCTGTTATATATCTATGCGTGTTTTTTTACAAGGTTATGGGGTTAAGTGACTTACCCAAGGCCACACAGCTAGGTAATTATTAAGTGTCTGAGGCCTGATTTGAATTCAGGTCCTCCTGACTCCAGGACCAGTGCTCTATCTAACATGTTACCTAGCTGCCCCTATCGCAATTTTAAAACAAATATAAAACAGGACTGAACTGACTTAATAACAGTAATAGAATCCCATAATTACATGGGAACAAGTTCAAGATTCTCATATTCTGTCTCTCATTCCTACTTTTTTTGCTCTTTTATGGAAATTCCTTCATGATCATCTCTGTCAGACTTCATGCCCTTGCATAAGTTTTAAAAAAATTGCAAATGATATTTTACTCTTTCTAATTATATGTTAAGATAATTTTCTACATTCATTTTTTAAAATAAGATTTTGACTTCCAAATTTTCTCCTTTCTTTCCTCTCTTCTTACCCTCCTCCTCAAAAGGCAAGCAATCTGATAGAGGTTATATATATCTATGCATAACTTTTAAACAAAATATATAGAAGTATAGCTGTTAAGTATTTTCCCTCTCCTATCGCCATATGTCAGCTTTCCCATGCCTGGAATATCCTCCTTAACTTCCCCTCTTATAATCTTATAGTCCCTAGTTTCTTTTAAAACTCAGCTCTACTGTTTCCTTCTTGAGACATTTTTTTTGGTTCCATGTGTTATTTGTGTCTCCCTACCAGAATTCTGCTTATACATGCATTTTTCCTTCCCCTATAGAATATCAACTCTATGAGTGTAAGTATGGTTTTGTTTTTGTCTGGATTTGGTTCATTAAGAAGTCTTTCCCAGTCCCTCTTAATTCTAGTGACTTCCTACTGGGATGTGTTTGTGTGTGTGTGTGTGTGTGTGTGTGTGTGTGTGTGTGTGTGTGTGTGTGTTAACTAGGTAAAAGATTTTATTCTATGTTGCCCCATTTGAGCATCCCTTACATAGAAGGAAACATTTTTAGTAACGAAGAGATTTTGTGAGTTACTTCTTCTGCCTCGTGAGCTCTCTGCATGCTACTTTTCCTTGGGATGTCCGCGTAGTTTTGAGAGAGAATGGTCCTGACTTTTGGTGATGGTGATAGTGATTTTATACCAACTGTTATTACTGTAAATGCCCTTTTCTAAAATCTACTTAAGGCTGGCTGACTAAATGTTTCTCAGCTAATTTTGAAGGATGGAAGTATACCTGTGAGGGCTTGAACCAATAGTATTAGAAATTTACCATTCTAATTCCTCAGATTGCCCTTAAAAATCTGAGGGGGAGAGATGTGATCCTGTTTTGAGGTTTGAGGCTTGTCTTTTTTTTTGGGGGGGGTGCAAAAGCTGGGATAAGGATCCTCAGAGCTCATGTGGACTATAATTGAATGAGTGAAAAGGTGGGCACAGGTAAGAAGAATGTTCCAAGAAAGACGGATAGGGATATGGGTTGGGAGATCGATTGTTATATCCATTGATTAAAAAGTATGATAGTTTGGCTACAATGAGTACTTGTCAAGAGGAAGTAAAAGGAAATAATCTGGAAAGATAAATTAGAGACAGATTGTAAAGGGTTTTAAATACCAAATAGGAACCTTGCATTTCAGACTAGTGCCAGTGGAATTTATTGAGCAAGAGTGTGACATGGCTGGGCCTGAGCTTTGGAAATATTTTTTTTTAGGTTTTTTTCAAGGCAAATGGGATTAAGTGGCTTGCCCAAGGCCACACAGCTAGGTCATTATTAAGTGTCTGAGGCCGGATTTGAACTCAGGTCCTCCTGACTCCAGGGCCGGTGCTCTATCCACTGCGCCACCTAGCCGCCTCTTGGAAATATTTTGGCAAATCTGTGGAAGATGGATTGATAAGGGGAGAGACTAAAAGGAAGAAAACAATTGAGAAGTGTGAGATTGTATGCTGGTAGAACTGGGACATCTGAGTTAACCACCCCTCCCCAGGACTATATCCAGCTTCTGTTTTTTTTTTTTTCTTGGAACCCCACAATTCATTTCCTGACAGTCTTTTTTTTTTCACTGCCTGAACCTTAAGCTTGAATCTCCTCCCTACTTCCTAACTTCCCTAGTTTCCTTCAAGACCCACTTCCAAAGCTACTCTCTTCAGCAGGTTTGTTCTAGCTCTTTCTTCTTACCCTCTTGCTTCCCTCAGTGTCTTTCCTCTGAGATTACCTCTTATTTACATTGTATATATCTCATTTCTGCATAATTATTTGTTTGTTTCTCTCACTGCTTTGTTTTTATCCAAGAAGTGGGGATACTCACTGCTTAGCATATAGAAGGCACTTAAAAATGATTCTTGAGTCAGGTCTCTTGATATGAGTTCTTAATAAAAAAAAAAAAAACTTTTAAAAATGCTTGTTGACTTATTGTGAGCCAAGAGGATAGGTCTTGGCAGAACTGAGATCATAGGATTGCAGATTTAGAGACAGAAGGGACCTCTGAGACCCATTTGGAGACTGACTTTCTCATTTTGCATATAAGGAAACTGAGGCCCATTAAAGTTAAGTGACTGACTTGCTTAAGGTATACAGGTAGAAAGTGGATCTGGATCCTGTTCCCCCAACTGCACCTCCAGGTTAGTCTCTCTATTAGTCTGTGAGTCTAAAGCTCCATCACAGTCCTGCTTTAGTGTAGGCTGAATGGAGAGCTGTCTGGGGCTCACAGCCAGCCCCAGCTGGCATTTTCTGGATGGCAAGCTCACGTAAATGCCAGGCTAGTCATACCCATTCGTTCCTGGCTCTCCTGATTTATGTTAGGTGATACAGATTGCCATCTAAGATGCTGCCTGCGTTTTGGGCTTGGTAATATCACCTCTACCCTGAAGAGGGAAGCTGTCCAAGGTTGCAGACACTCTCTGGGCATAGCCCCACACTCAAAAGTGAGCCCCCGCTTCCGCCCCCGCCCAGGTTTAATAGAAAAGAGTGAGGTGTTTGGGTGTCAATTTGTGAATTCTCCAGATCCTTTCCTCCCTCAATGATCAGCCAGCCATGGAGAAAAGGGAATTTGTTAACTTACTCCAACTGTGAACTGGGGCCAGAGGGAGAGGGCAGCCATATGAAGAGCATTGGCTAACATGGAACTCAGCTAATTTTTGGTGGATTTCTATAATTCATTCTCCTTTGTCCTTTCTTTACATGGGTGTGAGAAATGTGGGGTGCTGGTCTCCACAGGGTGTGGAGGGGAGCCCTTACGGAATCCATTACAAAGGGGGAATGGCCCAGCCAATCACAAGACTGGAAAATTCTTCCTAATCCCATTCCAGGGATACCAAACCCCAAACTGGTTCTCAACCTGTCAAGAGTGACCCAGAGATCTTGACCTAATGCTACTGAGTTTGCTCAATTAGGTAAATGAATATTAACCCACACACCCTGTGACAGATTGGGGTTCTTTAGCATATCATGCATCAGATGATGTGTGGGGGGGATCAAATTAGGGGCATGTCATGGAATGGGTGGACCTCTTCGATTGTAACTCAAACTCTGAGAGCCTATGAACATCCAAGGGGGAGGGGAAAGAGTTTCTGAAGACCGTAAATTACCTGACTTTGAAGACTAATTCGTGCCTCATGCCTAGGAGTGAGGTAACCGTATCTTGTAAGATGTATCTTGCAAGGTTCGTGAATAAAATGTAGAATTTTCTCTCACTCTAGCAGGTTTTTCTTTTCATTCATTTATAACAATGGGTAAAGGAGAAAGGGGCCTGCTAATCATAGCACCATACATACAATATAACCACTATTATAACCACCACCATCATCATCACAACCACCACCATCACAACATCGATATGGTACTTTCTATGTGTCAGCTACTTTACAAATATGATTTCATTTGATTCTCACAACCCTGGGAGGTAGGTGCCATTATTATTCCTATCTTTCAGATAAGGAAACTTTTTAGTAACTTTCCCAAGGTCACACAGTAAGTATTTGAAGCTAGATTTGAATTCAGCTCTTCCTGAGTGCAAGTTCCTTTTAGTCTCTCCCCTTATCAATCCATCTTCCACAGATCTGCCAAAATGATGTTTCCAAAGCACAGGCCCAGCCATGTCACACTCTTGCCCTAGCATATTTAGACAAATACAGAAATACACTATAAATTAAGGTGGGAGAAAATGAATAATAGCTAGAGAGCTCAGCAAAAGCTTTCCCTGAAACAGGTTCTTCTGAGTTAAGTTGAGAGGAAAGATAAAGATTGTAAGAACCGTAGGTAAGGAGGAAGAACCTGGCAAAAGTCTGGAGGCAGGAATTGTCTGAGTTTTGGGGAATAGCAAGAAAACCAATCTGGCTGCAGCATAGTGTATTAATAGGAATAAGAAGGCTAAAGCCACATCTTGAGAAGGACTTGAAATGCCAAATTGAGGAATCTGTTTTACACTAAGGGCAATAGAGAGACATTGAAGTCTCTTGAAAAGGAGAGTGGTGCACTTGAGGGAGATTATGCTGGCAGTTGCATGAAGCCATGGTGTCAAACTCATAGCAATGGAACTTTGCCTTCAGTATCTTGATTTAGAAAATGACAAATTAACATTAACCACATTGTATTGCATTTTCATTTATTTATTTTTGAATATCCTTTTAATTTTTCCCAATTACATGTAAAAACTATTTTTACATTCATTTAAAAATGAATTCTTTCCCCCTCCCCTCTCCTTTCCATGAGAGAGTAAGCAATTTGATATAGATTATACAAGTGCAATCATGCCATATTTATTTTGTTAAACATTTCCCAGTTACATTTCCATATGGGTCTTGTGCCACTCAGGAGATTTACTTGGGTCTCAAGTGTGGGACTTCCATTGTAGAGGATGGATTGGAGAAGAGAAAGCCCAGAAGTTAGGAGAAACAGTTAGGAGGTTAATACAATAGTTCAAGCAAGAGGTGATAAGCAATTGATTGGACCTTTGTGTTGGTCATGTGAGTAGAGAAAAGGGTTCAGACGCAAGAGAGATTTTTGAGGCAGAATTGACAAATCTGGACACTTGATGACTGTCCCCAAGTCTTTCTGTGAATGTCCTCATATTGCTCTCTGTTTTAAACATATTCCCCTGTATCAGGTTCTACATGCCCTTAATGATTCTGGGGCTCATCCCACATGTGCTTTGGGTTGACTTTACATCCCTTTCCACAGTTCCTTAGAACATGGATTGTTCTTCTTTTTTATTTGTTTTTTGGTGTCATGGAGACAACATGCAAACAATTATGTACAAACAAGAAATACACTTGCAGGATAAATTAGGAAGTAATGATGATAAATAAATACAATGGAATGCTATTGCATTATGGGTGCAAGTTCGGTTTCAGACCCTTATGAGTGCATAAGGTCTGAGATTTCTTGAGTAGAATATTATAGATTAGAAATAGTTGAACTGTGTGTTATATCTCTTCTGCCCCTCCTCCCCTGACAAGCAACTTCTGGGGTATCATGAAAAAAATGTAAAGAGCCAACTGACCCTGTCTTATCTGTTGAAGTCTGGATATTCCTGGGGCTGGAGGGGGTAATCTTGTCTCTGTTTGAATTATATGCTTTTTTTCTTTAGATTAATTTATGCATTTAGATTGTGAAGACCACATTCCTGACTAATGAAAATGGGTCAGTGGGGGAGGATTGCTTTAGGATATATGACCTTTG
This sequence comes from Macrotis lagotis, assembly GCF_037893015.1. Classification (NCBI taxonomy): domain Eukaryota; kingdom Metazoa; phylum Chordata; class Mammalia; order Peramelemorphia; family Peramelidae; genus Macrotis; species Macrotis lagotis. The sequence continues at coordinate 658,758,188 of NC_133666.1, forward strand.
GGGTCTTTTGTGCCTTTGTCTCATTCACCTGTGGGGCCTGCTTCTAGAGAAATGAATAAACCTTTTTCTCTTCATACCTTGAGAAATCTCTGAAATTTATTTAAGGAGTTATGTTCATCCCACACACTTAGAACTATTTGACCCTGGGCAAGTCACTTCAATTCTATTTGCTTCAGTTTCTTCAACTGTAAAATGGGAATAATAACAGAAGCTTCCTTGCTGGGTTGTTAGAATAAAATGATATGTTTGTAAAGAGCTTAACACAGTGTCTAGCTTGTAGTAGGTCCTTATTCCTTTATCTCTTGTTCTGTGTGAAATGATGAAAGAGATGGTTTTGTAGTCCTGAGAATATTTGGTTAAACTTGTGCAGAGTAAAGAGAGAAGAATCAGGAGTTCAATTTATACAATAACAACCAAATAACAATAGAAATCTGGCTACAATATTTTGTGCATAGGATCACAAAGTGAAGCAATTAAATCAAAATGCAGGCACCGCTCTCTGTATACATACACACATATACACATACATACATACATATACATGTATTTAGAGGCATCATGGTGTAGAGCTCTGAATTTGGAATCAGGAAGAACTTGGTTTGAATTCTGCTTTAGACACTCCATTGCTGTGTATCCTTGGGCAATTCACTTTCCTTCTTGTTGCCTCTGTGTCCCCATATGTAAAATGAGGAATTTGCATTCAGTGACTTCTAGGATCCATCTAGCTCTAAATCTACGATTCTTGTGACTTTTCCCACATCTCTCAGGGACTGTCTTCAGCCTCTCTGTGTCTATCTGCATTATCACTATTTTAAATTTCTCTGAACTTAACCCCAAATTATTCTGCAGGCAGTATGACTGCATAAGTAATGGAAGTCATGAGTCCTGGTTTTTAATTCTAATGACCATACTTCCTAGTGGTAAAACTACTTGAAAATCTAAGCCTTTCTGTGCTACATCTTTGCATCTGTAAAATGAGAATAGTAACACAGATAATATAGGATGACTAAGAGCATAAAATTAAGTAATTACAAAAAATGATTTGTAACCCTTAAAGTAGGAAAGAAATAAATGTTCACATAGCACTTATTACATTTCTAGGCACTATGCTAAGTATTTACAAATATCTCATTACAAATATCTCCTAACAATCTTAGGAGATGGGTGCTATTACTATTCCCACTTTGCTATTACCATTTCTCATTATTCAGTTAAGAAACTGAGGCAAACAGGGGCTAAGCGACTTGCCTGTGTCACACAGCCAGTAATTCAGTCCCTCTTAATTCCAGAGCTTTTTCTCTTTTAATTATTTTCCCATTCATCCTCTTTATAATTTACTTTATACATATTTATTTGCTTATTGCCTTCCTCATTAGATTGTAAACTCTTGGAAGAGGGCGACCGTCTTTTGTCAAGACTTTTCAGCGTTTGAGGTTGGAAAGGTTTCCTCTGGCTGGGTTGTTGCTTTTGTCTTGTTCTTTGTTCTGGAAGAAGATCATGCCATCAGAGAGGTGATGCCATGACATGCACATGAATTGTATTTGAGTATGAAAAGTCACTAGCCTCACTGTCTCCACCTGAGCCAGCTGAGTCCAATGGCCAGATATGAATCAGGAGGGGGAGGCAGAGACAGACTGCCTTTCCTCTTCACCCACAGATTCCCTTTTGGGGACTTGGCATTGCTTTTTCCCCCTTAAGCTGCCAGATACTAGCATTTCAGATTCCAAAGTAGCTTACTATTTAATAGATAGGATTTAGATTTAGAGAGCAATGAGGGCAGCCTGGTGGTTCAGTGGTATCTGGTTCTGGAGTAAGGAGGACTTGACTTCAAATCCAACCTCAGAGACTTGATACTAACTGTGTAACCTTGGGCAATTAACAACCCTATTGCTTCATGGGGAAAAAAAAATTAGATAATCCATTACCTGTTACCTCTTTTGTTATTTCTATTCATCCTAAATATAATAGTTTCAAAAGTGGGAGAGCCATCTCGTCTAGTCTCATTTTAGAGTAGAGGAAACTGAGGCCCAGAGAGGAGAAATCGCTTCCCCATGGTTACGTGGCTAGGTAAGGACCACAGGTGGGATGGGATGCCAGAGCCAGGGATCTGTCCAGGGTGCTAGCATTCTTCTCTCTCTCTAAGTCGCTCTGATGCTCGCATCAAGACCCAGCTGTGGTGGTGACTGTGCTCTCTGAAGCAGAGAATTTGAATTTTTAAGGAAGCTCAGTGTTTTGTTGCAAGATAATGAGAGAAAACTTATTTCCTATCTGCTGGGCACACGCTCTGGCGGCACTTTTTTACGACATCGACAATACAGAGTCCCCCCCAAACAACCGTTCCCTCCCAGTCAACGCCATCCCTTCGGATTCTCCAGCAGCGTTCTCGCTAGTTTTCTGTTCCTCTCTTGCAGGGGCGGCAGAAGTGATAGCATCCATCTCCTGGCACCTTAGAAAACCCCATTAAGCCCTCTCAGCACATTAGCCTGCCGTGTTTCAGTGAAATATACAGCCTGTTCCCCATTTCCCGGCTAAGTAGGCTGTTGCCAAAGTGGAACCCCAGCGAGCAGATGCAAACTGCTGGGAGCCGGTGTTAACTGAAGCTCTCCATTTTCTGGAGCTCTACCTCGCTTTCTTCAGATATCATATAATGCAAACCGATTTTCTTTTCTGCCAACCCCTGATCTCATTTCTCCTGAATAATTGCCCATCTTGCCACAAACCTCTGGGAGTGAATAAGCCAGTGATTAGGTATGCTAACTAGACTAAGGCACAATTAGCTATCTAAAAGGCAAATGAATAAGCCTGGTAATGGAGTTTTCCATCCTGGATGAGTCCTAAAATGTATGGAAAAAGATAATGGAAGCTTCAGAATGAGTACTCAGCTCTGATTTGTTCTGGTAATTAATTGGATGAAAGTTAATAAACTTTGCAGGGAGATTAGTGATAGTGTGAGCTTCTAGGGAATCTATTGCAGATGAAATTATGATTTTCCTCTGAGAGCTGGCTGCAGTCACACTATGAATGCCTTTAATTTGTGAGAGGGCCTTGGACTGGTAGAGAAGGGAGAGAAAAAACTATGTGTTTAGAAATTCTCTGATCTGGTATCAGAACAGGATGGAGATAGGGAATTAACAGAGTGTGGGGTTGAATTCAGATCAACAAACAGGTGCTTACAGGTACTTGGAATTCTGAGACAGAAATAAAATGGACCATGCCCTCCAGTAGCACTAAAGGGCTTATATTTTACTGTGTGGGAATAGTGATATGGTCAGTTCTGTGTTTTTGGAATAATAATTTGGCACAGTGTGCAAGATTTCTTGGAAGGCAAAGGGACCAGAGGCAGGGAAACTATTTAGGAGGTTATTACAATAGTCCAGACTAGAGGTGGCAAGGTCTTGAACTAGGGTGCTGGCCAAGTGAAGGACAGACAAGTGCCAAGAGAAAATCTTGTTTGTTCAAATGATTCCTCAACAGGATCAGGTACTTCACAAAGGCAATAATTCTCAGGGATAATATCTTGTTTGTGTGGTAGTAGGAGATGATATATATATATATATATATATATATATATATATATATATATATATTTGTGTGTGTGTGTGTGTGTGTGTTTTGCATGAGAGATAGAGACAGAGAGAGAGACAGAAAGACAGAGAGATATTAGGAGGAAGAGGAGGGGAAGGGGAGAAGAAGATGAAGAAGGAGAAAAAGAAGGGGAGGAAGGGAAGGAGAGGGGAAGGGGAGAGACAGAAAGAGAAAGAAGAGGAGAAAGAGGGAGGAGAGTGTGAGAGATTCAAAGACAGACAGAGAGAGAGAGAGAGAGAGAGAGAGAGAGAGAGAGAGAGAGAGAGAGAAAAGAGAAAGGAGGGAGGGAAGGAAAAGAAAGTGAAACTGTTGCTTGTTTTGGCATTATTGGGGTTTGAGTGACCTGGTCTTCAAATTGCAGGCTCAGGGGTTCAATTTTATCAGACCCTGGGGGATTGAATTCATCAGACATTATCAGGTACACAGGTAAATCAGTCAGTTCATCTATACTGAGAGATAGGTGTACCCGCAGCTAGAATTATCCCATAGACAGCTGGTGTCTTTCTTTTCCTGAAGGGAAAGCTACCTTGAGAAAACAAGATGGGAAAAACTATTTCCTTGATGAGTAGTTGCAGTAGAGAGATGATCTTAAGGGGCATTAACCTGCCATTTTTAATAGTCAGTAACTTCCTTTTGTAGTGTAAGGATAGGCCTAGTTGTCTAGGCCCCTGATAGAGGAAGGGAGGAGTTGCTGGTAGATTAAAGGGACTATAGTCCTCAAGAGTGGTCCACAGCTCATGGAATAGAATCACTCAGAGAATCAAAGAATCTGGGTTGGAAAAGCTCTCAGAGGCAATGTAAACCTACACACACACACACACACACACACACACATTTTAAAGGTGACTTTCTTCTCCCTATTCCATTTTTCTTTTCTTTTTCAACAAGATGCTATTTTTTTCTCCCTCCAGTTAAAAGAAGAGCAAAGCAATTATAACAAATATGCAATCAAACAAAAACAGATATTTGCATTGTCTGTGTTTAAACATGGATGTGTCATTGTGCATCTTGAACCCATCATCTCTCAGAAAGGAGGTAACTTGGATCATTGATCTTAGTTCTATTCTCTGGTGCTAAGAAGGGGAAACATATGTGGTCTATTGTAACAAGTACCATCTCTGGCTTAGAGGACCTGAGATTGAATCCCACCTTTGACACTGCCTGTGTGACTTTGGGCAAATCAGTTAGCCCTTGTAAGCCTACTTGTCTTCATTTGTAAAATGAAGGAGTTGGATTACACGGTCTCTACGGTCCTTTCCAGCTTGAGATCAATGATTACATAATCTAAGCCCCTCTCTCATGACAACCCTTGATTAAAAACAGTTAACTTTGATATCATTTGAATTTTTATATAACACTTTAAGGATTGTGAAATCCTTTATAGGTGCTATCTCAGAAATCCCATTTTACAGATAGGTGATCTGAGGCACATGGCCACAGAGCTCGTATTTAAGGTGGTATTCTCACTCAGCTCTTCCTGACTCCAAGTCTAGTGTTTTTACCACTATGATATGAAAGCTTTGATGTCCTGTCCCACCCCCTCCCTCCTCCTATAAATGGGATTAAAAAATCTCCTTTTCCTCTGACCAATACTCATAGGATATTTTTTCAATTTTCCTTATGATTTTGATTATTTTTCTTTTCTCCCTGTGTTTTCCTATTACCTGTAGGAGCAGTTACAAAATGCTCCATTTGGCTTCATAATCTGTCCTCTCCTAGCCTGCCAATCCTGAAATCTACTCTTCCAGCCAGTGACATTGACCTTCTGGAAGTTCTACAATTAAGGTACTCCCTCCCTTGCCTTTGGACATTTTTTCAAGTCTGAATGCTCATCTTTCACTACAACTATTGGCCTCCCTCACTTCCTTAAATCTCAATTAAAATTCTACTATCTACAGAAAGTCATTCCTAACCCTTCTCAAATCCAGTGTCTTCCATCTGTCAAATATCTCTTATTTGTTTAGCTTGCTTGGTATATATTTCTTTGAATATTCTCCCCCTCCCCCATTAGATTGTAAACCCATTAAGGGTAAGGACTATCTTTTGCCTCTTTGTATCCTCAGAATTAAGCATAGTGCCTGGCCCATATTAGGCATTTAATAGATGTTTATTGAATTGAAGGGTCAGTTCAAGTTCTGACTCCTTCATGAAGCCTTCCCCAACTGGTCCAGTCCATAATGGACACTTTATCTTCTGAACTTTCACAGATATTTCTGTCTATACCATACTTTTGACTTTCATCTATTACCTAATATGGTTAGCACTGTTTTTGGGTATCTGCCCTTTCCCAATGGACTATAGACAATAATAATGATAATGATAATATTCAAATGAATCTATGAACTCACCAATGTGAGTATTCATTCCAGTGATCCTGTTTGCATCCTACCCATGACTATCCATTCCATTTAACTCTTGTCTACCTCCTCCTGTAATTTCAGTACAAAAATGCTGGGAATCTTCCTCAAGATTTCTCTCTAAAATGGCACATATGGACCCATTATCGCTCATTCTTGTCATGTCACCTACTCAGCTTCTACACATATCCCCAGTGATGTATTCTTTACATCCCTCTTCCTTAATTATTTCTTGTGTGTAATGCACTATCTTTTGCTTCTGTCTACTATATCCCTCATTACCCTTGGGGTGATCCTTAACTCCAATTCTTTGGACATTGTAGTGTTCCATAGAACTATTAAATATAAGGACCTTAAGTGATCATTCCATCAGTACAACAACCAGGGACAATTTTGGGCTATCTGTGATGGAGAATACTATCTGTATCCAGAGAAAGAAGCATGGAGTTTGAACAGAGAGCCCAAAGACTATTACCTTCAATTTAGGAAAAAAACCTGTTATCTTATTATGTAATTTTGCTATCTCTTATACTTTATTTTTCTTCCTTAAGGATATGATTTCTCTCTCATCACATTCAACTTAGATCAATGTATAGCATGGAAACAATGTAAAGTCTAACAGACTTACTTCTGTGGGGGGTGGAGGGAGGGAAGCAAGATTAAGAGAAAAGTTGTAAAACTCAAATAAATAAATAAAAATCTTTCTTAAAAAAAATAAGGACCTTAGTTTCAGGGAGAATCTTGAAACTATTAAAAGAATCTGTAGTTTCCCAAAGACCACTTAGCTCTCTCCTCCTGCTTCAAGTCTTGGTATGATATGACTCATTGCCCATTTGTTGCATCTGACACACACAACACATGCAGACATGTCTGTTATCTATGAATACACACAATCATGGATGTACATATAGATATGCACACATGTATGTATACTAATGAGTATTATATATGTTTATATATGTGTGTCCATGCATTTCTAGCTTTCCATTTATAAGCACAAACTCCATATATTATTTACTCAAGTACATAGCATATTTCAGATAATACATTCATTGAGTGGCTATCCCTAAGTGGATAGTGGAGTAAGATGCTTTAGAATGCTCATTAAGGAGCTCTGGAAATGTTTCAGGACTTGATTCAATCAGCACAATATCATTGGCAAGTAGGTGCCTATGGAATATCTTCTCATCCATAGTGGGAGGTACTAAACTCCAGGGGTGGGGAGGGAGAATCAAGAAAGGTCTCTTGTAGGAGGTAGCTCTTGAACCAAGTGTTGAAGGGAGCCAACGATTTGAAGAGGTAGAGGCGAGAAAAGAGGCTTTTAGGCACTACGGATTACCGATAGCAAAGGCACAAAAGATGGGAGTTGGAGTGTCATATATAGGAAAGTTAAATAGTTCTTTTTGGCTGGAGCATAAAACATATGAGGAGGTTAATAAACTTGGATAGATAGTCTGAAGGAAGATCATGAAGGATTTTAAATGTGAAATGGAGGAAGTTATATAATGTCCTAATGGGGCTTCTTGAATGCAGTAGTGACATGGACACACTTGTACTTTAGCACAATCACACTATCCTAAATACAAGGTAAGGTCCTAAATAATGTAAATAATGAATGCCATGAGTAGTCACATGTATTTAAATTCATCCTATTTGAAGTTTTAATTATGCAAAATACTCTCATTGGTTAAAGTCCAATGGAAATATACAGTGCAAATTCAAATAATATAACTACTTCAGAGGATTCATTTATTTGTGCTAATTGGGATCAGCTACATTTGATCCTACAACCCAAAATTCTATGATATTTTCCTTTCCTTTAGATACCTTGAGACATTTCCTTAGATGCCTTCAAATCAGTGTTGTCTTTACCAACTTTTAGCAACGGATGTCTTCTCTGCATACATAGTCTACTCCAACTGCTTTCCTCATCATTTTCTCCAATGCCAGTTCCACTTCCTCTTCAAGCCTGTCTGGGTCTGAGATGTTAGTGTTCAAATATACTAGCTCTACTGCCCTTGATGATGAAAAGATTTTGTTAGAATAAATAGTTTTTCCCTCAGATCTTTCCTATCTTCTATCAACTTACTTTGCTTCCAATTTCAACCTTAAATACTTAAATGAGTTTGCCTAGCTGGAGTTCTTGCCAGTTTACTTTAAACTGATTATTACCTTCGTTGCTTTTCTCTGTATTATAACAAAATGATTCTTTTGTTTTCTTTTTTTGTAAAATCTTATTAATCTCGTAATGTTAATGTTGCATATTAGAGTTATCTTGGCTGCCAAATCTTTTTGTTGAGAAAAGGATTGCAGTGTTTGCTGACTAAGGCTGTTTTTAGTCTCTTTTGCTCTCCTTGTTATAATGGTTGATTTATATTTATCAAACTTATGTTTGAAATTGTTAGTCACCGCTGATGTCCTTTGCTCTAAATGGTGTCAAACTCAAAAAGAAATGGGGGAACCACCAAACCATACATAAGGGTATCAGCACCCCACTTATTGATTTTGTTTTAAAATGTCTTGCTATTTATATTGTTATTGGATTTCTGTTTATTTTGTTAAATATTTCCCAATTATATTTTAATCTGGTTTGACTCCTCTAGAGAATATTATAGGATTACAAACTGCATGCTTGACACCTCTATTTTACTTCATCCATTAAAAAATTTTTTTGACACCTATCATTTCTTTGAATAGATAAGAGCAGAGTTGCCTAACATATTTTAGAAGCAGATTGGTGTAGAGGGCAAAGCTTTGGAGTCAGGAAAATGGGTTTAAATGTCATTTCGGTTACTTAGAAAAATTAATCAATTTTTCTGTTCCTTAGTTTCCCATCTGTAAAATAAAGGAATTGGACTTGATGTCCTTTGAGGTCCCTTCTAAGTCCACATCTATAATCTTTTCCTCATTTTTATTCTTTTTTTCCAGCTTTGTATTGATTTGGGTCTTTGTCTCTAACAAGTCAATGTTCTAACTGGACACAGACAGTTGATTCAGAAACAATTTCTACATAAGTATTGAGGCATTTGCTGTCAAAGTACAATTAAATTCTTTCTTTTCTTTTTGCATGATGTTACTTGGTGCTTGTCACACTCAATTCCATTCCTAAAGAAAATTCTTATGACATATAAGCATAAAGTTTTTCTGTAGACCTTAAGTCTTTGGCTGCTCTATTTCCTTACTTGATCTATATTTTCTAACATAATATTTTTTGCCTTTTTTAGTTACTGCCACCTTTGAATTGAAATCATAGTCTCAAAACATATATTGCTTTTGGGGCAAGCTTTCCTTATTCTTTTTAGGACATTGCCATAGTTGATAAATTCCTATTATCTTCATGTCATTTTATAAGTATTTGTGAAGAGTGCTGCAAAGTGAGATGATGCAAATGCTCATGAAATGAAGTTTCTTTTGTCTCATGGAGGTCTCTTCCAGCTGAGATTCTGTCATTCTGGTGGGATTACTCCCTGCAGATTGTAGCCCTTCAGTGATTTGGTAGCAGATCCTCATGAACTGTATTGGCAGAAAAAATTTCTCAGTCTTTATTCAACTTGGTTATGAGCCTCTGAACTCAGTTTGACAGGTCTTTGTGTGATAAATAGATGTTCTCTCACTGGGCCCACCTGGAGAGGACCAATGAGATGGAGTACACTGTTAATTCAATGTTTAGGAATCCAGGTCAATAGCAAACATGAGAGTGGGATGTATAGAGAACTATTAAAGGACAAAGTGTGATGGAGTAGAAATCATGCTAGATTTGGAGTCAGAGCCCTTGAGTTGGAATTCTTGCTCTGTTACTTTCTACCTGGAGGATCATGAACTTTATTGTTCTGACTGGCTAGTCAGCTGAGGGGAAGAATCAAAGTGGCAGAAGGGAGCTAGGAGAGACAGAAGGTGGGACGATTGAGATGGGCAAGTCAATCACTGTCACCATTCTCTCCAGGTCCTGGTGAAGTTCACCCAGGACTTGTCCAAGAGCAAATCTAGGTTTACACTAGTTATTCCTCTCCTCTACTAATTTATTATTTTTTTTAGTTGGTGAGTTCCTTGTTAAAAACCATTTAAATCAGTTAATAAATATTTAAATGTCTATTATGTGGTAAATTCTAAGGTTAGAAGAAGAGATAAAACATAGTTCTTGCCCTCAATGAGTTTCCAGTCCAAGGGGGGGCAACATGCAAACAAATCACTCACCAGCACCACAGTTCCTCCTCTCCTCCTCTTCCTCCTATTATACTCTTAGTCCTGCTTACTCCTGCTACTCCTTCCCCTGTAGTTGCTGCTTCTGCTGCTGCTATAACTGCTACTGCTACTGCCACTACTACTATTATTGCTTTGCTACCTCTATTGTAACTGCTGCTACTACTACAGTTACTTCCTCTGCTGCCTCTGTTACTACTACTATTATTTTTTTATTTTTATTTTTTTAGGTTTTTGCAAGGCAAACAGTGGCTTGCCCAAGGCCACACAGCTAGGTCATTATTAAGTGTCTGAGACCAGATTTGAACTCAGGTACTCCTGACTACAAGGCCAGTGCTTTATCCACTACGCCACCTAGCCACCCTTTTTTACTACTATTATTACTGCTACTACTACCACTCTGTTCCTTACTGGCTGATCTCTCTTCTGTGGCTTTACTACACTTTAATGAACTTGGGTGCATCAGTGGCATCTTTCTCCTCAGAACATCTAGTTTTCTTCTCTTCATAAAGATCCTCAAATCTTTTGAAACTTATTTTGGCAACTTTTGTTTTGAAGCTTTAAGCGAAAAGCTATCCTTTTCCCATTCATTCATCTCCTTGTAACACTATTCCACTTGTCAAGATTCACTAAATGTGGACTTGACTTGTGATGCTCCTCCCCTGATCAAAAAAAATCATTGCCTTCCTATTAAATCTAAGATAAATATAATCCTCGGCTTAATATTTGAAGTCCCCCATAATCTGCATTTCACAGATCTTTCCAAACTTTTTATGTTTTACTTGTTATAATCATGCACTGGACTGGCTACCTACCTGTTCCCCATGCATGCCACTGAATCACTTGTCTTTCTTATGCCTCTACATAAGTGATTCTCCAAATATGAAATGTACTGTTTTCTTTTCTTAACATTTTGGAATCTTCTGGTGCATCTTCATTACATCTAAGACTTTTCATCTTCCCTGTATTTGCTTCCTCCTAGCTGAATTTTCTTTCCTTATTAGAATGTGGAGTCCTTGATGGAAGGAACTGTCTCTTTTCTAGAAGCATGCTCAACATGTAGTTGGTGCTTGGTGCATGGTAAGAGCTTACTAAATGCTTAGTGTAGATAAATCTATCTGACCAACCATCCAATCATCCATCCATCCATCCATCCATCCATCCATCCATCCATCCATCCATCCATCCATCCATCCATCTATCCATCCTTCCACTGGTATCCCTACTTTCTGCAAAATCACAGTTTATGTGTCACACATGAGTCTCTCTCTCTCTCTCTCTCTCTCTCTCTCTCTCTCTCTCTCTCTCTCTCTCTCTCCCCCACAAGATACTAGCATTCTTTCCTTAATTTTTTTTGTTATTTTATATTTGAGAGACAGCAGAGTTGAATAAATAGAGAACCCACATTGGACTGAGGAAGCTCCAAGACATATTGACTGTGTGGCCTTGGGCAAGTGCTTGCTCTCTCACTGACCCAAGAAATACCCTAAGATGATAAATTATAGGGCAGGTGCTTCTCTTCATTGGTGTAGAGAGTTTTTTCCATTGGGAGTTCCTTCCATAGACAAAATCATACATCTTATTCCCAACCCCTCAAGCAATTTTATATACACTTAATAGTTACTTCCCTGTTACTTGTTCTATCTAACCTCCACTCAACCCTTCAGTAGAATTCAAACGTTTTGAGGACAAGGACTATTTCATTTTTGCATTTCTATCTCTCACCTCTAGTACACACAGTACTTGGCACATAGCAGGCATTCACATAGTAAATGTTGGTAGAATTAGAACTTTCCAAGGCCAAGTGGCCAACATTCATCATCAGCCCTGCCACTCTTGACAGATAGTTCCTTGTTGTCCAATGCTCCAATTTTCAACATTCCTTATCAGTCACTAAAGACTCCTCAGTTTATCACAAGATATGTGAGGATGTCCAAGATTACAGTTTATCTTACTTTGTAACATTTTAAATGCATGTGTACCTTCTAGACCTTTTGTTTGGATTTAGGGCCTCTAAGGCAGCTTCTGTATTTTATAAGAACTGTACGGAAAGTTTTATGTAAGAACTGAACAGAGAGTTTCATGAAACCTAAGGGATAAGGGGTGGCGCAGTGGATAGAGCACTGGCCTTGGAGTCAGGAGTACCTGGGTTCAAATCCGATGGACCTCAGACACTTAATAATTACCTAGCCATGTGGCCTTGGGCAAGTCACTTAACCCCATTGCCTTGCAAAAACCTAAAAAAAAACCCCCAAACCTAAGCGGTACTTTATGAGGAACCTCTAAAGGGAGCCAAAAACACATCCAGCAAAGAGGACTTCCAGGACTTCTGGGTTACCATCTTTGTATTATCATGTGCCCTAAGTTAGAAACACTTTCCTCTGCAGTATGTTTTTACTTGTGGGAGAGTGTGCCCCTGGATATGGGGGGCTATTTTATTTTACTAACTAATATTCTTAGGAGGCTTCAAGCAGAGTCTGGATTAAGTATCTTTTGTGACAGATTTCTTTTGTGTTCTAGATAGATAGTTGCTGAGGCCTCTCCTAAATCTAAAAAGCTCTACTACTGTTGGATAAAAATCCATTTAATTATAGCTAATAAAATGTAGCTGATTAATTGGTATCAACTTATAATCAATAGAAGAGTCACAATGGTGGGGGCTTCTGAGCTATGGTATTAGCAAAATCATCCCCAATTCCTGAAGGCCTTCGACATCTGATCAGACAAATACTCTAGTCTCTCTCTAGGGACCCAACTTACTTGTTTGAATGGGATTGGGGGGTATTAGCCCTAGAATCTGTGCTACATATTGTGTCCATATTGTTTTCTCCAGTGGAATGTAAACTTAAGGCTTACAATTTTTGTCCATGTGCCTCTGAAGCTTATAGTGTGTCACTTTTTCTTTTCTTTTTTTTTTTTTAAGGTTTTTTTGTAAGGCAATGGGGTTAAGCGGCTTGCTCAAGGCCACACGGCTAGGTCATTATTAAGTATCTGAGGCTGGATTTGAACTCCGGTACTCCTAACTCCAAAGGCCGGTGCTCTATCCATTGTGCCACCTAGCCACCCAGGCACTTTTTCTAATATTGGGTCTTTGCAACTTCTACCCCCTAGCTCCTGGTTCTGCCCAGTGAGGCCTATCAATCAATATTTGCTAAGTGCCCACTATGTAAAGAGACAAAAGACAAGGCCCTGCCCTCAAGAAGCTTACAATCTTAAGTGGGGGAAATATTGGAATTATTAGAGTTGAAATCAAGAGGGTTTAGGTTCAAATTAGCTGTCACCAAGGACAATTCATGTAACCTCCCTCATCTTTTTTTTTTGTTTTTTGTTTTTGTACTTTATATTTGAGAGACAGCATAGTTGAGTAAATAGAGAACGCACTCAGGAAGATCTGGGTTGAAGAAATGTTTTTTGACTGACCAATTTGAAGGGGATACTAACAACTGACAGAATCAGGAAGACCCTTTTGAAGGAGTCTCTTGCTCCCTAGTTCAGGGTTTTTTTTTCTGTTATGCCACACTGCCTCCAAATGGCTCTGTTCTCCGACTGGGCTGTTAATAAGTTAATAAGCTAATAAACTGAGCAGAATGCCTGTTCCATAGTCAATGCTTAATAAATGTTTTTTGGATTATTATTGGCTAGTTTGCTAACCACTTGTGCCTCAGAGACAGAGTATGTGCTTTCAAGTCTGTGTATAGCTGGGGAGGGTGAAAATCCAGCCCAAACTGGCTCTTCTCCCCATCTGTCTTACTTGCTGCTGTCAAGGACCTGCTCATGCCCTTCATGGGGCCTTATCAGCTTCTGATTAAATTGGCAAGAAACTCAGGGGGAAGTCATCTTCGGTGATAAAGACAGATACCCAACTGGGCCTCTGCAGATCTTTGATAAAAAGCAAAGTCTGTTTTCCAACTTGGAGTGTACCATGTTTAGCCTCTTCATTAAAACTTTAGTGCAACCATCAATGCCAGCCCTGTGAATACTGGAGTCTGGTCTCATGTCCTGGCTTGCATAAGCTAACCATCATTTAGTCAGCTAAGAAATGAGGGTGGCTTCTTTCAATCTCACCCCTACTGGGATGGATTTCGGAGGGGGAAGTACTTGGCTGTGCCATTTATGAAATCATAATTTAGAATTGGTTTTAGAGGCCGTTGAATAAAGCCATCTCATTTTCCCGAGGAGGAAACTAAAACTGGGAGAGGTTAAGTGACTTGTCTGTGGTGACAGCTAATTTGAATCTAGGCCCTTTTGATTTCAACTCTAATATTTCCAATATCTCCCCCCGCCTTTAGATGTAAGCTCCTTGAGGGCAGAGACTTGTCTTTTGTCTCTTTACATGGTGGCCACTCAGCAAATATTGACTGATAGGCCTCACTGGGCAGAACCAGGAGCTAGGGGTAGAAGTTGCAAAGACCTTAGATTAGATGTGATGTCAAGAAAAGTTTTCTAATACCTGGAGCTGTTCCAAAGTAGAATAGGTTGTCTCAAGAGGTGGTCACTTCCTCTTCTAGGAGACTTCAAGCAGGGACTGGATGAGGTATTATTTGTTACAGATTTCTTTTGTGTTCTAGATTGCTAGTTGATGAGCTCTCTCCTAATTCTAAAATTCTGAGTTTTTGTAAAAAATGTGCTCTAGCTGGGCATGGTAGCACATACCTGTGACCACTGCTACCAAGGAGACTGATGGTTTGAGCTCTGTTTTAGGCTGCAGTAGGGCCAGAGTCTAACAGATGTCCTCACTAGGTCTGTCACCAGTGTAGTGATCCTCTGGGATGGGGAGGGCACTAGCTCACTTAAGGAGGGGCCAATCAATCTATTTTGGAAGCTCAACAGGACAAAGCTTTCAGGTTGATGAGAAGTGGTTTGGGGGGGATGAAAATATGCAATAAAAAGAAATTGAGGCACAAAAGTCCAAGCATAATCTATTTATTGTTAAGGCTAGCAACGACCAATCATTGGCATCAGTGGTTCCTCAGTGAACAAAGACACACCTTATAATCAGTAAGTCTTTACAATTTGGTTACTTGAGTTCATTACCTAAGGTCTACTGTGATTACCTAAGGTCTACTCAGACTGTGATTGTCCATAATTATTTTGCCTTGCAAAAAAAAAAAAGCAATATGTGTGTGTGTGTGTGTGTGTGTGTGTGTGTGTGTGTGTGTGTGTGCACGTGTGTGTGTATGTGTGTGTGTGTGTGTGTGTGTGTGTTGAGAATCCAAAATAACAAGATAAACATGGAGTTCAACATCCTCTAGAATGTCTCCAACCAGATATTCCCTTTTACCAGAGAGACTAGTATTAGGAAAAATATCTCCTGATTAGGTGGAATCTTCCTCTATCCATCTTCTTTTATCTCGCAAGAGGCAGGTCCAGGCTCAATTGTGTGCATAGCCTCCCACAAAGCCTCTTACAAAGCCTTATGGACCAAAGGCCATACAAAATAAATCTAAATCTAAGCCCTAGAAATTGTGCTTTTAACAATCAGTGGTTGTTAAAACTCTTAACTATTAATCAATCAATAATCAGTTTCACAATTACATGTGACCTCCATATCTGCATATTATTTTTGATGTTTAAAATAAATTTATTTATTTATTTTTGAATTTTACAATTTTCCCTTATTCTTGCTTCCCTCCCCCCACCCCCACAGAAGGCAGTCTTCTAGTCTTTACATTGTTTCCATGCTAAACATGATCTAAATTGAATGTGTTGAGAGAGAAATCATATCCTTAAGGAAAAAAAAAGAGCAAAATTACATAAGATAGCATTTTTTTTTTAATTCAAGGTCTTTGGTCTTTGTTCAAACTCCATAATTCTTTCTCTGGGTACAGATGGTATTCCCCCAAATTGTCTCTAATTGTTGCAGTGATGAAATGAGCAAATCCATTAAGACTGATCATCCCCCCCATGTTGCTCACCTGGAGTCAAGAAGAGCTGAGTTCAAAGTTGACCTTATCCACTTAACTGTGTGACCTTGGGCAGGTCACCTAACCCTATTTGCTTTAGATCTCTTATCTGTCAAATCATCGGGAGAAGGAATGGTAGACTGCTCCAAGAAGCCCCCAAACGGGGTCAAGAAGAGTCAGACAAGATTGAAATAACCGAATAACTGAATAACAAGAACAACAACAATGTTGGAGGGGCTCATCTCGCTTAACATCAGTTCAATCTGAATATTATTTTAATGAATTTTGTATATAGAAGAATAGTAGATGGGGCGGCTAGGAGGTGCAGTGGATAAAGCACCGGCCTTGGAGTCAGGAGGACCTGGGTTCAAATCCGGTCTCAGACACTTAATAATGACCTAGCTGTGTGGCCTTGGGCAAGCCACTTAACCCCATCGCCTTGAAAAAAAACTTAAAAAAAAAAAGAATAGTAGGCAAAGAGCCTAGTCATTGTCGATGTCCTCTTGGTCACCATTTTGAGGAACCATGAATAGGGTCTGAGATTTCTCTGGCTTTGATATATTCATCTCTCTCAGTTCCCTTGTCAATCAGTCTCTCAGTGGTGTTAGAATTGTATTCTTGTGCACCATAGATATCATTAATGTAGGTTTTCTAACTTAGCTTTTTCTCATTGTTTGTTCCCTTCAGTGCTATTCCTCCCTATTCTATATAACTGAGATGTTAAGAATCTAAGATCAACATCTATATTTTAATAGGTTTAATTTAGGATCATCTATTAAGATGATCCTAAACACTCCAGTGACTTTTTTTGAAAGGCAATGAAGTTAAGTGACTTGTCCAAGGTCACACAGCTAAGTAATTAGTTTAAATGTCTGAGGCTGGATTTGAATTCAGGTCCTCCTGACGCCAGGGCCGGTGCTCCATTCACTGTGCCACCTAGCTGCCCTCCAGTGACTTTTTGTCCAAGGTCATAGAGATAATAGATAGCAGAGCCAAGCACAAAAACCCAGGTCTGATGCTTCTAAATCTGTTACCCTTCTCTGCAGTACCATGCTGCTTTTCTGTCTTGGATTCTGAAAATCTTGGTTGTATCCTTTGAAAAATTTTCTACTTTTTTCTTGCTTGTTGACCTCTCTCTAGTTTCATCATGTTATTGGAATGGCTTTGCATATTTGGATCTTTCATTTAGTTTTTTTTCTAACAAGTTTTATTGCTGTCTTTTGATTATATCCCATCATTGTTTTCTGCAATGCCCTTTTCCTTCTAACAGAGAACCATTACAAATAGCATTTTTTAAAAGAAGAAATAATAATAATAATAATAATAATAATAAAATAATATATTGAAAAAGTTAGAAAATATATAATACTCAGCACTTTTGAAACTCCCACTTATACAAAGAAGTGAGGGGGGGAAGTTTTGAGCCATGCTTACTCTTTATAATTTTACAATATTCACTTTTATTTATTTATTAATTTTTTTGGCAAGTCAGTGGAGTTAAGTGACTTATCCAAGGTCACACAACGAGATAATTATTAAGTGTCTGAGGCTGGAATTTGAACTGAGGTCCTCCTGACTCCAGGGCTAATGCTCTATTCACTGTGCCACTTAGCCACCCCTACAATATTCACTTGTGATTTTTTTTTCTTGTGGATATTCTTTCCAGTTATGCTGTTTTAGCCATTGTGTATTTCATTTTCTTAGAGATTGTCTTCTACATATTGGACTCCTTTAGGTAAAAACCTAGTAATAGAATATATGGGTCAAAGGGTATGGACTCTTAGTTATTTAATTTTCACAATTCCAAATTACTTTCCAAAATGATTGTAGTGATTCACAGCTCCATCAACAATTCACTGGTATGATTGTCTATGAGCCGCTCAACATTGTTGTTGTTATTCAGTTGTTTCAATCTTGTCCAGCTCCTTGACCCATTTGGGGTCTTCTTGGCAAGATACTGGAGTGGTCTACCAGCCCTTCTCTTGCTCATTTCACAGGAGACCTGCCCAAGGTCACACAGTTAATAAGTGCTCACATTTGAACTCAGCTCTTCTGATTCCAGGTGAGGTACTATATCTAACTGCACTACTTAGCTACCCTCCAACACTACAATTCTTATCTTTTACAGGTCTTTGACACTTTGCTTGCATGAGATCAAATTTCAGAAATTTATGACTGCATTTCCCTTACTATTAGTGAGTTCAAGCTTTCATATGTTTGTAAATGGTTTTATTTTGTTTTATTAAATAATTCAATTATGTCTTGCTTTTTTGTTCATCATCATAATTCCCTGCTCCCCTCCTCTTAGAGAACTATATCATATAACAAATAGTATTTTTTAAAGATTAAAAAAGAACAAAAATCAATAAAACTGATCAATACATTTTAAAATCATTTAGCTTTCTTTAAACTAATTTTCCTTTTATTGTGTCTCCCTGTTTTATGAGTTGATATTGCTAATCAGAGTCAGGACTAGGGCTTCGGCTTGCATTTTGCAGCTATAAGGCAATGCTCTTTCAACTCAATAAACAATTCAACAAACATTATGAAGTATTCTCAGTGAGGAGAACACAGCACGAGGCCCTGAGGGAGATACAAAGCTAACATAAGACATCGTGCTTCTCCAGGGGAATTAACATTCTAATAGGAGAACTGCATACAGAGATAACAACAATATACAAAATTATATGACAAATGCATGGAGAGAAATGGTTAGATCTGTGATTCACCAGGATAGGGAGCTCCCTCAGAGCAAACTCCTTCTACCCAATACCAAAGGGCACCTGCTCTGCCAATTTGTACAGAGATGCCTAAGGTGCTGAGGCTCAGGGTTAGCCAGTATCATGCTGTTCTGGGACCTTCTTTCTTTTTTTTCTTCCTTCCTCTCTTCTTTCTTTCTTCTTTTCTTTTATCTTCCTTCCTTCTTTCCTTTCTCTCTCTCTCTCTTCCTTCCTTCCTTTCTTTCTTTCTCTACTTATTATAAGGGATGGGTCTTTGAAAAAAAAAGATTTCATTATATAAAATTGATAGACTCTAGTCCCACTGTTAGAGACCCAGGTCAATTATATTTTACACTACCCCCTCCCCCCCCATCTCTCCTAGGGATTGGGTCTTTCTTTTCTGCCATTGGTTAGAAGCCCCACCACTTTTAGGAGTTAAAGTTCTATTTAATTACTTAAAAATCACAAAAAAAATTTACATTAAAGGTATTGAAAGAACAAAATTAGAAGTATCCCTCCAGTACTTTGGGGGCATAATCAATCCTACATCATCAGCTCAGTCTCAGTGGAGAGAAGGAGGGATTAGGTTCCTCCATAGCTTTAGCTCCACTAAATTCCCAAAGCCACTTGCCCCACTTGTATTCTATGACCCTGACTTCTTCAGGCTGGTTGCAATATCTGGCATGGAAGGTCTCTAAGGTCCAGGTCTGAAGTTTCTTGGGCTCCAAGGTCCAAGGACCTCTTGAGTTAGGGACTCTACCTACTGCACCTAGAGCTGAAAAGTACAAACAAAACCGATCAGGACTTTAAATCCATTTCTCTGAGGTACATGGTGCAAGGGAAGGAGAAGATAGGCCTTGAACCTTTCCTCACTTACTTCCTTGGATGCCAGTAAAGAGATAGATAATATCTTTTATGAGTTTGGTTTTTTAAAAAGGAAGTAATTAATCTAAAAAGGCTGCTTCTACTCCTATGATAAGGCCAATGCAGAATGTTCACACCTGTGGCAGTCCTCCTGTCTCCTTTAAGCAAGCCCTTGGTGTCTCTACACAGGGATTACCATTTTAGAAAATTTGACCTTTTGCAAAAAATACAATTAAGAAATGTGTGAGACTCCAGGGATTAACTCATCATTATTGTGGAGGATGAGGAAAAACTTCTCTTGGGGGAAGCAAACATTTGATTTGGAGTTTAAAATATGGAGATGAATTTAATTCTTTTCATTGTCCAATTTGAATTTCTAGAAAGAATTTCTTGAAGATTATCTAGTAGCTTCTAGTCTAACCCCTTAATTTTTGAGGGAGGAATTAGGCAGAGAGAGTGGGGTGACTAACTCAAGGTCACATACCATTTTGGCAGGACCAGCTTAGAATACAGACAAGTATTTTTCCTTTAAAAAACAAAAACAAATGTAAAATTTTTGACATCTTTGTTTTCTATGTCATTAATAACATAACCTTAAAATGTGACCTCTCTAAAAATGAGCCATGAGTCTCCATAAAAAAGAAAGAGGAAAAAAAGAATAGTTTAGTAGAACTAACCACCAGATCAACCAAGTATGACAGTATATGCATTGTTCCACACCCTAGTCCCCCAACTCTTCAAGAAGAGAGGAAAGAACATTGGTCTCTACTTGGATCAAGCTTGGTTATTGTAAGTATATAGTGTCCAGTTTCCTCTTTTTATTCTTTCCCACTGATTTTTATTTCTTCTTTCTGTGTCAGTTCCTCTAAGTCTTCCCATATTTTCCTGAATTCTTTAAAATCATAATTTTCATGGTATTATTCATAGTATTGTTTTACCACTTAGTCATTTCCCAAATGATGGGTTTTTACTTTCCTTCCTGTCCTGTTTTCCCCTATCAGGATATTTCTTAGCAACTCAGTTTTTCATTTTAAAAATGGATTTGTTAGATACATCTCTATGTAGTCATTTCCCCTACCTTTTATTCAAGAACTTAGAATTGTCTTCTAAAATAAAGGTGTCTAGGGTCAGAAGACCTCGTTCCCAATCATGACTGACACTTATGAGTGTTTGAACTTGGGCTAATCACTTAGTTTTTCATGAACTTCTGTTTCCTCACTCTAAATGGAAAGGCGTTAGACTAGAAGACCTCTAGAAATCCTCCCAGGTCTAGATTTATGATTCTACAAACCTCATTTTATAAAAAAGCAATACCTCTTTGTAATTCTATATTTTTTATTTAATGCATTTGAAAACCTTATTCTGAAAGAGATCCATATGTTTCGCCAGACTGATTGCTAAAGGAGTTTGTGGTATATAAAAAGTTAAGCACTAGGGCAAAGCTCTATGGGAGAAGTATGTGTGTGTGTGTGTTTGTGTGTCCATCCATGAGATAACGTGGATTAATTGAAAGAAGGCAGTTGGAGTCATGAATCTGCAGGAATAAATTCTCTGATATTGTTGGTCCTGTGATTCTGGATAAATTCCTCCCCAAATCTCAGTTTCCCCATCTGTAAAATGGGCATGTTTGTGACTGGAGGAGGCTCTATATCTGTCTTGGGGTTGTTTTAAGGCTCCCCCTCCCTCCATGAAACTGTGCAGGTAAATCATGCTGCAAAATTGAAGTATCAGATCACTGTGTAACAGCTATTCCTGTTACATAGATACACAGATAGGTTTTCATATATAGCATTTGTGTTCATCTTTCCTAACAATATAAGCCTTTTTAAGTTTGCAAAGTTCTCTACAGATGCACAGACTCCCCCTCGTAGGCTCCATGGGCTGGGGGGAGATTGGAGGGGATAGGCTGGGGCAATAAAGCATTAACTTATTAATTTTAGAGATGAGGAAACTGAGATCCAGTGTCAGGGAAACTTGCTTAAGGTCACACAATAAGCACCAACCCCTCCATTTTAGAGATGAAGAGCCAGAGGTCTAGCGAGGTCAAAGAATTTGCCCAAGGTCTCACATAGTAGCAGAGCTCAAATTCAAACTCTGGCCCTGGGGTCCTAAGTTTTGCTTCTCAAGTCCCCAGCTCTTTCCCCTAGTCCCACACTAGTTGAAGGGGGGTGCTATTTCTAGCGATGATCAGAAACAGCTTGCACTAGCTGACCCCTGAAGCCCCTTCTATCTCAGAGAACCTGTGAACTTTTGGACCTGAGAGTCAGTAGAGTCATCGAAGCTTTGTGGCTTCACTCCCTTGCTTCAGGGCTCATGAGCTCCTTGGCAGAAGCAGCTTCTGGCTCCTTCCCGGTGCCCCAGAAGGCTAACCTCCCTGAAATGGAGGTTGGTTGTCTGGGAGCTGCATCTGGTTTTATCCACTCATCTCTCTTGTCAGGATTGCTCTAAGCCCTCTGAAATCTTGGATTTTCAGAACCCTTTATAGAATACAAGTGCATCTTACCTTCTTGACAGTGAGGCAGCCTGTACAGTTAGGTGTTTGCTTACATCCTCCTCTGTGATTTGGAAAATGCAACTGTTTCTGAGGGAGGAAAAAAAAAAGACTTATTTTTTTCAAAATAAGCCTCTGTTTACCAGTCACGTTACAAGTGGGTAATGGTAACTCCCATCATGCTCACACACCAGAACACATATTAAACCAGCCTTTCCAGTGATGGATTAGTTAACGGATGGCCGGTTCTGCCTCTAATACAAAGCCAGAGAGTATAGAGAAGTTAATGCTCAGGTGGAGAGAGCTTATGGCTACATCTCAGCATTGAAAAGATGGAAATTATTGTGTATATAGAACCCCGAATTTGAGGGGTGGAGGTGCAGGGACATTCATCAGGGACCATTGAAAACCAGAGAATAGAGATTTTCTCCATGAAAAAATGTGCTTTGAAAATCAATGGAAAAATCATTACATTTGGAATTTAGGGAAGTCATACACTGGTAGAGTAGTCAGTGACATTGATTCTTTCTAGCAAATAAGAAACATAAGTTGCTTAGGGCATGGATTCTTAGCCCCTAGTCCTTAGATTTTAGGGAATCTGTGGATAGATTTCAAAGAGTTCATAAGAATGGATAGAGGAAAAAATACATCTTTACTTCAATGTAATTGGTGTCCTTTGTAATCCTAAGTATTATGTTTTACATGTTTAAAAGACTGTGCAGTGTTTAAAAACATTATTTGGAGAAGGAATCCCTAGACTTGACTAGAGTGCCACTGGGGATGGCCATTCCATTTCACATTTGTAACATCTTTCAAATGGAATGTCTTCTCTTCTCTGACACTGCCACCCTGGGACCTCACCACTTCATGACTGGAATATTGCCATAGCTTGTGGGTGGATTTGCCAGTCTCAAGTCTCTCCCCACTAGAATCCATCCTTAAATCATTAAAGGAATTTCCTTTTTTTGATAGTTTTTTTTTAATTATTTTTTTCACTTTCTATTTTTTCAATTACATGTAAAGAGAATATTGTAAAATTCTGAGTTCTAATTTTTTCTCCCTTCCTCCCTTCTCCAAGATAGGAAGTATTCTGATATAGGTTATATATATGTATAATCATGTCAAACCTAGTTCCATATTAATGAAAAGAGAAAAGAATCAGAACAAAAGGGAAAAATCACAAAAAAGAAAAAAATCCCCCCAAATTAAAGCAGAAATAGTATCTTTATTCAGACTGTGGTTCTTTCTCTGGATGTTGTTGGCATTTTCTATCACAAGTCTTTTAGAATTGTCTTTGATCACCGTATGGTGAAGAGAAGCTAAGTTTCTCATAGTTGATCATCATGCAATGTTGCTGTTACTGTGTACAATGTTCTCCTGGTTCTGCTCACTTCACTCAATGTCAGTTCATCTAAGTCTTTCCAGGTTTTTCTGAAATCAGCCAAAGTGATTTTCTTAAATGAAAGTCTCACCAGGTCACATATCTCATTGTCCCTTTAGTGTTCTCTCTCCTCTTCCCCAGTAAACTCCTCTGGTTACCTTATTCCCTCTAGAATTAAACTATAAAATCTTCTTTTGGATGTTCAAAGTAATTCATGATCCCCCCCCCATATATTTCTTTCTTTTTTTCAGGGAGGGAGTTATGATTTGCCCAGGATCACACAGTTAATAAATGTCTGAGGCTGAATTGGAACTCTGGTCCTGTGCTTTATCTGCTGCATCACCTAACTCCCCCTTATAACTTTCTGTCTTATCCTTTACCCCTCCACTCTGATTTAGTGACACTAGTCTTCTGGCTATTCTTCCAACCAGACATCCCATCTCTTAGCTCCTGGTATTTTCTCTGGCTTTCTCCCATGCCTGGACCGCTCTCTCTTCTCATCTCCTCCTCCTCCTCCTGGGTTCCCTGAGTTCTTTAAAGGCTCAGTTAAAATCTCACCTTTTTTTTAGGAAGCCTTTCCTGATCCCTCTAAATGCTGGTGCTATTCCCAGCATCTCCCATGAATATTTCCTATTTATTCTGTATCAAACTTGTTTGGACAGTGCTATTTGCCATCTTGTTTTTCCCATTGTGACTCCTTGAGGACAGGATCTGCCTTCTGTCTTTGTATTCCCAGTGTCTGGCTTATAGTAGGCACTTGATTGAGAGAAAAATACTAAGAACCTTTGTCTTAGGGGTGGCTAGGTGGTGAAATGGATAGAGCACCAGCCCTGGAGTCAGGAGAACCCAAATTCAAATCTAGAACCAGATACTTAATGAATACCTAGCTGTGTAGGCAAGCCAGTTAACCCCATTGTCTTGCAAAAACCTAAACCTAAGAATCTTTGACTTAGAACATCCCTGTGAATGGTCACCATGATGCAACTTGGTCAGACCTGGAACCCGAGGAACTGGATTCTGGATCTGAGGGGAGTCCAGCATATGAGACCTTAGCCAAGAAACTACTTGTTGGAAAAAGGGATTAGAAAAGGGGGGGGGTATTTCTGGCTCTGACAGAGATGGTCATGTGGCCCATGGGCTGATTAGAACTCTCCATATAAAGTATCTCAAAGGGTAAAACAAAACTGGGTATTTTGTGATAATTAAGGCAGGTCAGGATACTTACTTTCCCTTTGCTTATGGAACTAAGGGAACAGTAGAAAAAGTCAAAGGACCTGGGTTCAAATTCAGCCACTATCAATACCTATATGATACTGGACATATTATTTACTTTCTTGGGGTCTCAGTTTCCTCATCTGTAAAATGAAGGGGATTGCTTAGATAACCTCTAACTAAATCTATGGTCTTAGAATCTATCAGAATTCAGCAAAAACTCATCCAGAAATTTTAAAGCCAGATTTAGTATGACATTAGTGCATAGAGTACTAGGCATAGAGTCAAGACATTCATTAGACTCTGAGCAGCTCTTTTAATCTTTATGTATCTGGACAATTCTCTAGGACTTTTCTACCAAGTGGAGAGAATTCTCTCACATTGGAATTTCTCTGCATGGATGAAATCACAGATTCATAAATATTCAGAGCCAGCAAATTGCAGCGATATTACCTCAGTACAGAGCTGTTCTGTGAGTGGCAATGGGATTAGATGTGCTTGCACATGTGTAGGTGTCTGAGAGCCTGAGTTTGGGACTGGGGCAGCTTATGGGTAAGACATTTATGTGAGAAGTATGGGTATGTATAGAGCCATGTCTTTGTGTGTATGTGTGTGTGTGTGTGAGAGAGAGAGAGAGAGAGAGAGAGGAGACAGACAGAGACAGACAGAGACAGAGACAGAGAGAAGAGATAGACAGAGGCAGAATAAACTAGGGAATCTAGGCTCTGTTAGGATGATGTTCTCTATTTTTGATCACTTCTTCCTATTGGTAAAACAATTTTTGAGAGGACACCTCCAATATGTGTCTTTTTATTTATACATTATATGACAATCCTAATTATATCACTGTCCTAATAATTATGCACATTATACAATTTACATTAAAAAGTAGGTCCCCTGGACCTGTGAGTTATTGGGATAGATTACTCCTGAGTGAGAAAGCTCCCTCTTCTAATGCAGTTTAACCTTTTATCATCTGAGAATTTAAGTGACCCACTTAGCTTCACACAGTCAATATCTATTAGAGGCAGAACTTGAACCCAGGACCTTTTGTCTTTGAGGCAGACTCTATCCACCATGCGTGATCTTATTCTAGGAAAATGTAGAAATTTAAAAAGGATTAGATTAAATATTTGAATCTAAATTGGAAACCACTGGAGATGAGAGATGGCTTCCAATTTAGAATCAAATACTTAATCTATTCCATTTTACACCTGAGGAAATTGAGGCAAGCAAAGATTAAGTGTCTTGTCCAGTCTTTCACAGTTGGCATATTTAAACTCAAATCTTCCTGACTCCAAGCC
This sequence comes from Macrotis lagotis, assembly GCF_037893015.1. Lineage (NCBI taxonomy): Eukaryota > Metazoa > Chordata > Mammalia > Peramelemorphia > Peramelidae > Macrotis > Macrotis lagotis. The sequence goes on from NC_133666.1 coordinate 658,784,205, forward strand.
TAGCATAACACCATCAATTTAGAGAAATCATCTGAATAAGAAGAAATTGATAGATTCCAAATAGCAACTTCTGTCTTTCCCGCTGGCCCGGTAGCCACATATGGGGGTGGTCACTTAGGGCTGCTTCTTGATGGATTGTATTTAATGAAGTACTCTGTTTAGGCAGACTCCACATCATCAAGGCCAGGAGCCAAAAATAACTCAGTTACTTATAATGATGGGTAGAGAGCCTAAAGAGATGAAGCTGAGTAATGACCAACTTCAAGTGGATAATCAACATCATAGGCACAGAATGTGGCAGCTTTGTGGACAGATAGCAGTTTGATAAAGATTTAAATTTGATAAAGATGACAATGGGATAAAGATTTAGGGGTGAATAGATAGTAAGTTCAGTGTTTAATGGTACAATGAAGATAACATCCAGTCTTGGAGATAGAAGACTGTATGATTCCCTGTGAAATCATTTAACTACAGTTTGCCTCAGTTTTGTCATATGTAAAACGGAAATAATAATGGTATCCACCTCTCATGGTTATTATGAGGGATCAAATGAGAAAATATTTTTAGAAACACTTTGTAAACCTTAAAATGCCATTTAAACCATACCAACACTATATAAGCTCTATGCTGATATTAGTTGTTTTTGTTTTGAATACTGTTTGTGTGCTCTTTTTTAGCTCTGATGTGCATCAGATCACTTGGGTTCTCAGTTCTTCAGGATATAATCCATATTATAGATTATAGAAAAGTCGCTCATCTATAACAGATGAAGGAATGGCAAAACCCACACCTGGAACTCCCAGCACTGATGAAGTCACAGGCAAGAGTTAAAAACAAACAACATCACACTGTGGTTTTAGGCCATACTAACACAATAAGGTGTCCAAAGTGAGGAAGATGGTATTCACCAAATCAAAGTCATGGAATTTTAGAATTGGAAGGGCCATTGACACTTCCTATTGACCAACACATGTACTAAAGGTATCCCTGCTCTACCATAAACAGACAAGAGGCCTTCCATCCTAGTGTGGGACCCCATCACCTTCCAAGCTGGGGATTTTTTCCCTGCTATCAAGCCTCAGCTTTCTCTTTTGTAACATCCACACATTGCTCCTTGATCTGCCCTCTGGCATCAAGTAAAATAATTCAAATCCCAATTCTATGGAACAGTTTTCATAGTCTTGAAAAGAGCTATTATGTATTCTGAGTACCCCCAATCTCCCTACCTGCCTGATTCTTTCACCCAGTCCTCATGTGAAATGAATTCAGGATCCTTCACCTTACTAAATGCTCTTCTCTGGATACTTACTTTATCTTACCCTCCTTCCATCGTGTCCAACTCTTCATGACCCCATAGGGGGGTTTCCTTGGCAAAGAACCAGAAGTGGTTTGCAATTTCCTTCTCCGGATCTTTCTTCTTATGTCACAGTAAATAAAATATTCCAGATGAGGTTTGATGAGAGTAGAGCACAGAGGGATCAACACCTCCCTATTCCTGGAAATTGTGCTTCTCTTAATGCAGCCCAAAATTGCATTAACTTTTTTTTTTGGCAAATCCCAGCACATTGCTGACTCATATGGAGCTTGCAGTTCAATAAAAACCCAACGAGATTTTTTTAAAGGAGCTGCTGTCTAACTAACTCTTCTAATCTTGTCCTTATGACTTTGCATTTTTGACTCTGTTTCATTCCCCTTTCCCAGTCAGATCCTATCCAGACTACTTGTGTTCTGTTCTAACCACTGAATTTTAGAATGAATGTTGACAAATGTGATGGTTACCAGGGTGGTGAGAGACCTAGACATGAGAACATTTGAAGATTATCCAAACCAAGTGGACTTTTTAATCTAGAACTAGGAACACTGAGTAGACGTTAAATAGATTTTGCCAATTAGGTGACCCGGTGGATAGAACTCCAGACTTCAGGAAACTATAGTTCAAATCTGACCTGGGATATTTAGTAGCTGTGTAACCACTCAATCAACCACTCCAGCAGTGTCCTCCTTTGTAAAATGGGAGCAATGACATCACCTACTTCTTGGGGCTGTTGTGAGGATCAAATGAGATAAGATTTATGAAGCACTTAGAACTCTCAAAAATGCTAGCTATTATCAGCTTTATTACTATAAGGGAGGAAAAATATTTCTAATAGTTTCTCACATGGAATGAGCAACCTTAGGAGGTGGGGGGGGGTTTTCCCTCATTGTGGGGGGGGAAATTATAATATTCATTGTAGGATTATGGTTTAGAACTTAAAGGGATCTTACCAATCATTGAGTCCAAATCCTTTGTTTTATTTCTCTTTTATTTTTAAATTAATTTATTATACCTATAACGTGTAATTTCTTATTCCCACTATCCTCCCCTTATTGAATGAAACAAAATTTTAAAAAAAGAGCAACTCTTTATAAATATGCATAGTCCCTCAAAACAAATTTCTTCATTGGCCTTGCCCCAAAATGGATGTTTCTCTTTTCATTTTTAACTTCATCATCCTCTGGGAAGAGGCTAGTGCCATATTTCATCTTTCATCTTCCAAACTTGTGATTTTTCCTTGAATTGATTAGCATTCTAAAGTCTTTCAAAGTTATTTTTCTCTATAATTTTGCCATTGTGTAAATAATTCTCCCTAATTCTAGTCACTTTGTTCTGCATCATTTTGTATTGGTCTTCTTAGGTCTTCCTTTGAAACTGTCCATTTTGTCATTTTTAGTCTATAATAATATTTCATAAATTTATATACTGTAATTTGTTTAGCCATTCCCAAAACAAAGACAATTTCTTAGCTTCCAGTTTTGGGTAAATGTGAAAAAAGCTGCTAGAAATATTTTTTGCATATGTAGGTAATTTTCCTCTTTCTTTGAACTCTTCCGGGGGTATAGATTTAGTAGTGGTATAGCTGGGTCAAGGATATACCTAGTTTTGTAACTTTGGGAGATTTTTCCAAATTGCATTCCACAATGGTCTTGCTAATTCACAGTACAATGATTGTATCAATGCACTGGTGGCCCTGTTTTATTATAGGCCCTCCGATATTTGTCCTTTTACTCTTTTTTGCCATATTTGCCAGTTATATAGGTATGAGGTAGAACTGCAAGTTTGCTTTATTTGCAATTTTTTCAATCATGATTGATTTAGAACTTTTTTCATATAGTTGAAAATAGTCTGTATATGGCTTTGAACAGTTTTCTATTGAGGAAAGACTCATATTTCATAAATTTTAATCAGTTTCTTATAAAACTTGGTTATGAAGTCTTTATCAGATACTTGTTTCAAAGATTTCCCCCCTCCATTTACCTATTGTCCCTCTTAATTTTTTTTTTTTTTAGTTTTTTTTGCAAGGCAAACAGGGTTAAGTGGCTTGCCCAAGGCCACACAGCTAGGTAATTATTAAATGTCTGAGACCGGATTTGAACCCAGGTACTCCTGACTCCAGGGCTGGTGCTTTATCCACTACACCACCTAGCCTCCCCATGTCCCTCTTAATTTTAATCAGATTAAGTTTGTACAAAACCTTTTAAATTTTATATAATCAAAATCGTTTTATCCTTCTATCTTTCTATCACTTAATAGTCATGAACTCTTCCACCATCCAAAGAATTGAAAGGTAATTTCTTTTTTGCTTCTTTAACTTGTTTCTGATGTGCACTTTTATATTTAGGGCAAATATCTTTTTGAAGCTTATCTTGGTGTGGTGTGAGGTTAAGATGAATTTCTGCCAGACTGTTTGTTTTTTGTCAAATAGTCCTTCCTCCAGCAAGTTGGGCTTAGGTTCATTGTGATGGAGTAACTGTGTTTGTTACTGTAAATTGTATTTCTAATGTGGAACATTGATCAACTTCTCTATTTTTTTTAACTACTGCTAAATATTTTTTCATGGTTACTGCTCTGTACTACAATCTGAGATAGACCCCACTTCCCATTTTTTTCCATTATTAGGCTTGAAATTCTTTACTTTCTATTCTACTAGATGAATTTCATTATAGTTTTTTCCTAGGTCTATAACATACTCTTTGGGCCAGTTCGGTGGTGCAGTGGGATAGGAGTCAGGAAGATTCATTTTTGTGTTCAAATTCAGCCTCGGACACTTACTAGCTTTGTGACCCTGGGTAAGTCATTTCACCTTGTTTAATCTTAGTTTCTCATCTGCAAAATGATCTAGAGAAGGAAATGGCAAACCACTTCAGTATCTGCCAAGAAAAGTTCAAATTTTGTCATGAAGTGTTAGGCACTACTGAAAATTATTGAATCACAAAGATATAATTCTTTGGTAGTTTTATATGGCACTGTATAAATATATTGGTTTAGGGGGGCAGAGCCAAGATGGTGACATGAAAGGATCGAGTCTTAGGAGCTCTCCGATAAAAACTCATAACCTAAGGACTCTAACTAAACTTTTGAGAGACAGAACCCACAAAGGGATCCAGTGAGGCAGTTCTCCTACTCAAGGTAACCTGGAAAAGAGCAGAAAGGCTCTGCTCCCTGGGGTCGGAGGGGCGGCCTGCCGAGGTGGCCCGCCAGAGCCAAAGAACTTCAGCCTCCCGGAGGCAGCCCCAGGGTGCTGGGAGCTGTGGCTCACAGCAGTGGGGGAGTCTCCTGAGCTACACCCTGGGGAGCACCGGGCACAAAGTGGGGGAACAGTGGGGACCTCTGCCAGAGTGAGCATGTGGAGCCCAGCCCTCGGGGCACACAGGGAGCAGCTTGGTCTTTCTGCAGCCCAGACCCTGAAACAGAAGCAGGTGAAGCCAGTAAGCAGGAGCCCCCAGGGCATGAGCCCATTAAGCCTAGGGAGGGGAGTGAAGAGAGAGACTGCTGAGCTCTGTCCTCTGCCCCTGGAACAGGACTCTGGGGCTTTGACCACATTCAGATCCTGATCACAGTCTAGGCCCCGCCATAGAACAGCAGGGCCCCCCCACCTTGGCCCTGTGGCAGAGGGGAGCGCTTATGGTCATTCACAGACCAGGAGGGAGGACAGAGCCTCACACACTGAGACCCTTGTGGGAGTGTCCCAAAAGCTCAGGAAGCACCCCCCAAAAAAGGCTTAGGCTGGGAAAATGAGCAAGCAAAGAAACAAGAAGAAGACCATTGAGAAATATTTTGCAAATGAGCCCAAGAAGGATCAAAATATTCAGTCTGAAGATGAGGAAGCACAAGCTCCTGCATCTAAAGACTCTAAGAAAAACAGAAGTTGGGCTCAGGCTATGACAGAGCTCAAAAAAGACTTTGAAAATCAAATGAGGGAGTTGGAAGAAAAACTGGGGAAAAAAAAGGAGAGAGATGCAGGAAAAACATGAAAATGAAGTCAGCAGCTTAGTCAAGGAAATCCAAAAAAATGCTGAAGAAAATAGCATGCTAAAAAACAGCTTAGGTCAAATGGATAAAACAGTTCAAAAAAGTTATTGAGGAGAAGAATGCTTTAAAAAGCAAAATTGGCCAGATGGAAAAAGAGATAAGAAAACTCTCTGAGGAGAACAAATCCTTCAGACAAAGAATAGAATTCAGGGAGATTGATGAATTTAACAGAAATCAGGAATCAATACTTCAAAACCAAAAAAATGAAAAATTAGAAGAAAATGTGAAATATCTCATTGAAAAAACAACTGATATGGAAAACACACTTAGGAAAGACAATTTGAAAATTATTGGAATACTTGAAAGTCACGATCAGGAAAAGAGCCTTGACATCATTTTCAAAGAATTACTACAGGAAAATTGCCCTGATATTCTAGAAGCAGAGGGCAAAATAGAAATGGAGAGAATCCACCGATCCCCCCGAGAAAGAGATCCCAAAAAACCAACCCCCAGGAATATTATAGCCAAGTTCTAGAACTCCCAAGTCAAAGAGAAAATATTACAAGCAGCCAGAAGGACACAATTCAAATATTGTGGAGCTGCAGTCAGGATCACACAGGACTTAGCAGCAACTACATTGGAAGCTCGTAGGGCTTGGAATACAATATACCTGAAGGCAAAAGAGCTTAGAATGCAGCCAAGAATGAACTACCCAGCAAGGCTGAATGTCCTCTTCCAGGGAAAAAAGATGGACTTTCAATGAACCAGGGGGAATTTCAAAGGTTCCTTTTGGAATGGCCAGAGCTGAACAGAAGGTTTGATCTTCAGATACAGGACTCGGGTGAAGCATGGAGATTGGAGGAGAGGGGGGAAATATGAGGGACTTAATGAGGATGAACTGCATGTATAGAAAAATGATACTGATAATATTCATATGAACCATCTCAGTTAATAGATCAGGTAGAGGGAGCTTTTATAGTTGAAGCACAGGAGAAAGCTGAATTTGAAGATAAAATATGGTGCAAAAATGGAGTCAATAGAAAAAAAGGGAAATGGAATGGGAGAAAGAAAAAGGAGAGGGGGAATAGTCCAAGACATTTCACATAATAAGATTTTTTTTTATTACAATGAGCTATTGCAATGATATGGAATGGGGGAGGAAAGGGGGAATGAGAGAACCTTTGATCTCATCAGAGATGGCTAGGAGAGGAAACAGCAAATATACTCAATGGGGTATAGGCATCTGGAGTAAGAAGGAGGGGGGAGCAGGGGGAAGGGGTGGGGATGTGAATAAAGGAAGAGAGGATGGACCATGGGGGGAGAGTGGTCAGATATAACACATTTTCTTTTTTACTTCTTGCAAGGGGCTGGGATTGGATGGTCTGCCCAGCACCATAGGGCCAGGTGGATTCTGGGCCTAAGGGGTGGTATGGGGACTCAGGGCCTCTTGGACCCAGGACCAGAGATCTGTCTGCTGCCCCAGTCAGCGACCCTACAGCAGAGTCAGAGTGAAAGGAGAGAGAAAATATAGTACATGGTAGTGGAGAAATAAGAAAGGAGGGAGTTGCAATCAGTAATGTCAATGTTGGAAAAATATGGAAGTAACTTTTGTGATGGACTTATAAAGAATGTGATCCACCCATGACAGAGTTGTTGGTGTTGGGACAAAGACTGAAGCACATTTTTTGTTATTATTATTTGGGGGAGGGTGCAGGGCAAGTGGGGATGGGTGGCCTGACTGGGGCCATGTAGCAGGGTGATCTTTGGGTGTCGGGGGCCGGATTTGGACCCAGGTTCTCCTGGCTCAAGGGCCAATGCTCTGTCTGCTACCCAGCCACCCCTACTATTATTACTATTTTATTTCATTTTGGGTCTTTTTTTTCTTCTTTTTGGTTTTTGCAGGGCAGTGGGTATCGGGTGGCTTGCATGTCACATGGCTGGGTGATTATTGGGTTTACAAGGCTGGATATGGACTTGGGTGCTCGTGGCTCCAGGGCTGGTGCTTCGTCCATTGCGCCACCTGGCCATACCTACAATTATTACTATTATTATTTTTTTAATTTTAATTTTTTTCTCTCCCCTTTACTTTTTTCGCCCAAGCAAGTCTATCTATATTCATGGGGGGAGGGGTATTTTGTTTACTTGTAAACAAGAATATTTTATTAATGTAAAAAAACATTTGTACAAATGAGAATAAAAAATAAATTAAAAAACAAACAAATAAATCACAAAAAATAAATATATTGGTTTATGTAATTTTAAACTAAGAAAATCATTTTAGAATATTGACTCACCCTTTTCATGAGCAATTAAATGTTTCTCAAGTTAATTAGGACCATCTATATTTTTGAAAAAGACTTGAATTCATTTAGTTCCTGGATATGTATTGATGAATACGTTCTCAAATATTTTATAACTTCTGTATGGATTCTGTTTAGGTTAGAGAATACATATGTATATTATAGAATACGTATGTATATATGTAAAATCACTTTTATTCATATTCTGTAGTTATTTTGAATGTAATTTTTCCTTCTCATTTTTCTTGCTGTAACTCATTATTGACTAGATGAGGAAACTGAGGTATAGAGAGATTAAGTGACTTGGTTAGGATCACAGAGCTAGTCTTCCTGACTCCAAGCTTTGAGCTCTTTCAACTCTGCCACCTGTATTTTGAAGTGATGTCTCGCTGGTCACCTGTCTGTGCATCGCTCTTCAGGTGACCCCAGAGGCTGTTTCCAGTTCTAATTTTCTGTGCTCCACTGGCTTGGCCTGGGACTACCCACTTGCTGAGTGCTGAGTCTGATGGAATAGGGGTTGTGGGTGGGTAGGTGGTAGCTGTCCCTTCCCACTTTCCTCCTTGAATAGAGAGTTTGTTTGTTCTGTATGAACTATGCTAAAGGGCACAGTCTCTGGCCACCAGCCCAGGGAGGCATGATTCACACAGATTATCCACTAGGGATTCATCATTTGGCTTCGCATTCAGATAATTAATGAAAATAGCATGTTAAAATACTAATGAACCTTTGTTATCTTCCCAGAGGGACTCTGGTCATTTAAAATGCAAATTAAAATCAATAGGCAGCAGTGTTGTTTCTGTTAAATCTATGGGGAAGAAGGTGACTCTGGTTTCCTTGTCCCTGGTAAGGTTTCTAAAGAAGAGGAGGCGATCTCAGGTGCCACCTTGGGTAGGGCCAAAGGAGGGCACCCAATCTGAGTTCACTAAGAGTAAGGAAGACCTTTATTTATTTCCTTAAGCATGCCCATGAGATGGAAACCTGAAGTAATTATCTGAATAAACCAGGCCAAAAACCTTTCAATTTATAGAGAGTGAGAAGTGTATTTGGTTTAATTATCCATGTTACCATCCTAAAAAAATCTTCCATGGCTCCCATTTTCCTTTGGATAAAATATAGACTTATACATCCATTATTTAAGAGTTTCTATAATTATGCTCTTTATTACTAAAACTCTCATTTTGTTTCTGTCTTCTCTGTTAACAATTGCCTCTGGTATGAAAGGGACAAAAATATAGGTAACAAGAAATTGATGCTCAATCTAAATGGGGAGTAAGAAAATACCTAGCTCTTCTAATGATTTCAAGTCACTTGTGGTTCAAATAAAATCTATCTTTGTTTACCAAAAGAACTGGCAATGTATTTGCTAAATTGTTGATGGTGATATTTGAAAGATTATGTAGAAAGGGGAGAGGCACCACAATGTTGGAGAAGAGCATCTTTTTTGAGATTTTAGAATTTTGAAATTCTAGTCCAGTGAACTTGACTCAATGATTGGTTAGTCCCTTCCTGGAACCACTCTATCATGAGAAGGTCCAGTCATGCTCCTTACTCTCTCTCTCTCTCTCTCTCTCTCTCTCTCTCTCTCTCTCCATTTTCTGCTCATACTCTAACCTGCACCAACATCTTATCTGCTGTTTGGTACCCATGAGAATATTCCCCCCACCTTCTTTTTATCTCTTCCCTACTTTCTAACGCCCGTTTATGCTTTGTTTTCTCTTATTGAAATTTAACACCTTAAGAAGAGATATCATTTTATTTTATTGTATTTTTATACCTGTGCTTGGTGCAATGCCCAGATTGTGGTCAATTTTGAGTACCATCTATCTATCTTATTATCTTATCTATACATGCAATCTTCAATTGCTGACCAAATACCCTTAATGATTCATCAAAGGGTCATTAAAAAGTCTGTTGAATACTCATAAAAATAAGTCATTATGAATAGGCAGCATATGCCATTTTCAAGAACAGGACATGCTTGACTAATCTGATCTCCAATTTTTTGTCATTTACTAAACTGGTCTAATCAGGGGAATTCTGGGAATAGCTATCCAGATCTTAGTAAAACTTCAGATTAAGTTTATATTGTTCTTGGGGGGAAAGGAGTGTTGGATGAGATGATAGTGTAATTAAATGGTTTTGAAACTGGTTAAATGGATTCTAAGAGTTGGACATTAATGGAGGAGAGCCAGAATAGTAGGATCTTTAGCCAGGAGAAAGGATGTCTATGGGAACACATGGCCATTGCCATCAAACATTAAAGGGTAGATATGTACAAGAGGGATTTAATGTGTTTTGTTTGACTGGATGGATATTGCCAAGAGATTACTTTAGATCTGGAGTCAGGAAAACTTTCTAATATTCAGAGCTATCCCAATAGGGAAGGGGCTGCTTCTGGAGGTAACATGTAACCCCTCAATGGGAATTTTCAGTTTATTTGACACTGGAAAAAATCACTTATCAAGTATGTTGTAGAGGGGATTCTTTGGTGGATATGATTTGGAATAAATGACCCCTGAGATATTTTTTAACTCGAGAATCCTGGAATTCTACTTGGTGATGAGGTATAGTGAAAAGTATGTTGCATTGGACACCAGGAAAGATGTTTGCAAATCCCTCCTCAAGTTGTTTTACTCTGGGTTAGTCAACAAAGGGGTTGATCTCCACTTCGACTTCTGAATCTATGATTCTATGACCAACAGAAATTATTTGATTCAGCAGACTCTGCTTGGCAAATAGGACAAGCATAGAATCTAAGAACAAGAAACAATCAGTATGAGTAAAATCAGAGCATCATTGAATCAGAGTTGGAAGGCAATTTAGAGGTGATTTAGTCCAAATTTCTCATTTTACACATGAGGAAATAGAGGCAAACAGGGTTAAGTAATTTGACCACTGCTAGTAAGATTGAGACTGGATTTGAACTCATAAAGATGAGTCTTCCTGACTTTTAAGTCCTGGTACTCTATGGACTTTGGCACTACCTAGCAGCTCTATCATACCTGCTAGATGAGCATTATTTTTTCTCTCTTGTGTGAATTCTTGAAGACAATTACTATTTCAATTTTTGCTATTCTCAGTTTTTGTATTCTCAGTTTTTAACAAAAAGGAAGGGCTTAACAATATTTGTTAGAGTGAACCATTGAATTCTGACACTCTCTTGGCCAGTGTAGACATACATCTAGAGTTTTCTTGCTCTGTTTAAATTATCAGTTGTCTGGGTCATTTTTGACTGGATTTAGGACCTGACAATGTGTCAAAAGGCCAAAGATTTAGAGTGGGGAAGGACCTTATAGGTTGAATCCAATCCTCTCATTTCTTTTTAATAGAAAGAAACTGAGTCCCAAGTGACTTGCCCAGGACCACATAACTAATTCACTTCCACACCACAATGAGTCAGTGGGGTAGGATCTTAGAGGAAGATTCTGGCATTTTGTTTTCGGTTTTTGGTTCTATTTTAAAAAAAGGACAGTGATAAAATTGGACAGACATTCTATCATGGATAATGGTCTGGACCCATAACTGAACAAGATGAGATGACCTGTGTTGGGTCGTCTTTGGAAAACTGAACATTGTTTGTAAAGGATCTAAGTTACTCTGTGAAACAAAATCCTAAAAAAATCAATTTGGAACCCAGGAACTTGACTGAAATATAAAGGAAAAATCTCCTAACAATCAGTTATCAAATGGAATGAATTGGCTATAGATTAGGAAGTAAAAGGAATCAGATGTCATTGGCCCCATCTTTAACTTGCTGGGTCTCAGTTTCCTCATCTGCAAAATGAAGAGGTTGTATTAGCTAAGCTTTGAGTTCTCTACTTACTTGAAATCTGATATCCTACGATCCTTCTGATTCACTTTAGTGGGATTTTTCTGGAAGGCAAGATTTATGATCATCAGCTCAAAATGAATCCTTCCAGGTAAAATTAGAATTGAAGCATTCATTTTAATAGTCTCAACTCTGCTAAATTGGCATATGATTGTACTGGGCCTACTATAACAGCCAGGATACATCCTCTGCTAACAAAGGGAGGCAATTAATGAGCACAATTACTAAGGAGAACAGGAGATAGAGACACTAAATGAAGCCAGACTGAACAATTCATTTTTACATTAAAGCTATTAATTCTGAGAGAAGCTAAATTTAGAGATTTTTTTACATTCACTGACAGTGAACTTTTAATATAATTAGAGTGACCTTTGTTCCTTCAGCAAAGCCTCTTAACCCTTTCCCATGTGACTCTACATCACTGTGTTGCATTTTCTGTCCTGGTAAGTTTTGGACTGAAGGGGAGGAAGTTACAGAAAGGGAGATTTTGGATGGAAACAATGAACAACTCCCTAATAATCACAGCTATCCAATGGTGGAAATGCGTTCCTTCCTCCCATTCTTTTTGATTCCATTCCACAAATATTTTACAGCATTTTTCTATCTGCAAGAAACTGCATTTATGTAAATAAAAGCTCATTATCTCTTCCCTCAAGGATTTTATACTCTATTGTGAAGATACAAGTATCTAAATCAATCAATCAATCATTCAACACTTATTAAATATCTTCTAAGTACTGGAAATGTAGTGAATAGGCACTGGGATTATTTTCCCAATCCTCAGAACCTGGCAACTATTTCTCCTCTCAGCATTCTGGTATACTTTTGGAACTGGGGAGTTGTCCAGAGCTCCTGCTTATCAATCTTTCCCATGGTGTGTTCTGTAGTTCCCCTGCTATGGGAGGTATCTTTCAGATGTTCCCAATCTCAAGCAAACACTTAACATCTCTCTAATATCAATTAACTAATTAATATCAATTAACTTTTACGTTCAACATTCCTACAATTTTCCAAATTGAGATGTTTCTCATTGGCTACCACTTTGCTATGTATGTTGTCTCCTCCTATTAGAAAGTAAACTTTTGAGGATAGGAATCGTCTTTGCTTTTGTTTTTGAATCCCCAGATCTTATAGGCCCATTATTTAGCATACAATAAGAACATAATAAATATTCATTTATTCATCTACACTGACCTGGCATGGATGTGACTATAAGGACAAATGAAGATGTGGCTAGAATTAATGGAAAACTCAATACATGAATGGAATACACAATATTATGTTCATTCTTTCATTCATTTACAGGTCCAGAACGCAATAAGTCAGTCTTGATATGACAACAGAGCACAAATTCTAGCAGATGCTCCTGATTTAGGATAATATTGAGTTTCTTCTCTTTCTAAGTTAACCTCTACAAGACTGACAAATTGGCAGACCTAAAGCACATGCCTAACCATGTCATTTCTTACTCCAGAATCTTCAATGATTCTTGATTGTTTCTAGGATAAAAGCTAACTGGAGCTCATCCTCCCAAACTGATCATCCAGCATTGCCTTTTTTTTCAGTTTTTTTTTGCAAGGCAATGGTGTTAAGAGGCTTGCCCAAGGCCACACAGCTAGGTTAATTATTACGTGTCTGAGGCTGGATTTGAACTCAGGTACTCCTGACTCCAGGGCCAGTGCTTTAACCACCGCACCACCTAGCTGCCACCAGCATTGCCTTTCATACTCTCTACACTCCAGTCAAACTAACCTACTGGTTCCTCAGAAATGTGCCTATGGATCTTTGTGCAGGCTGTTCTCCATACTTGGAATACATTTATCAGTGTTAATTGATTGATTAGTGATTGAAATTTTTAGCTTCCTTTGAAGCTCAGTTTCAGGGCCATTTCATTCAAATTGCCTTTCTTGATTTTCCTTGTTATTAGTTCTGCTGTTGTTTGGTCTTTTATTCAGTCGTATTCTACTCTTTGTGATCCTCTTTGGAGTTTTCAAGGCAAAGATACTGCAGTGTTTTTGTCATTTGCTCCTCCCACTCATTTTACAGATGAGAAAACTGAGGCAAATAGGGTGAAGGACTTGCCCTGGACCACACAACCGCTACATTTCTGAGGTGAGATTTGGCTTCAGGAAGATGTGTCTTCCTGACTCAAGGCCCAATACTCTATTCACTGAGCCACTTAGCTGCCCCTTTTTACAAATAGTCATATTTATTCATTTGTGAATATTTAGTTTCCCCCATTAGAATGTAAACTTCCTGAGGGAAGGGACTGTTTTGTTCTTGTTTTTGTATCCCCAGCCTAGTCAAGTCTTTGATGGATTCTGGTATATTATGGTTGTATCTAGTATCACCGTCTAGACTATCCCTTAGCCCCCAGGTATGGATTGCCACCCAAGGATTAACTTTTTTGAATTCTCTTGAGGGATGGAGGAATTGTGATCTGGGCTGGTAGAAAGAATAACTCAAAACAAGAATGGCATGGATCTTTTGAAATTGAATTAAAAATAATATTAAATAGAATATTATATCCACACCATATGATGATTGGTTTAAGGAACTGAGGGTGTTTAGCTCAATAGAAGAGAAGATTCAGAGTGAATGTGGGAGGTATCTTTAAGTATCTGAAGGGTTGTCCTGTAGAAAAATCAGTCAGTAAGTATTTATTAATCACCGACTGTGTTTAGGTACATAAGCTAAAGACAAAAGACTACACCTGTCTTCAAGGAGTTTATCTAATGAAGTTGCAGAGAGGCAGATTTGACCAAAAATGATTAAAAATTTCCCAGTGATTTGTGTTCTTTAGTAGTAGAAAGGGCTTTCTTGGGAAATAGTGAGCTCTCCCATTTAGGTCTTCAAATTCTGGTTGTCCACTCATTGGATGTATTTGACGAGGGAAATTTTTGTTCAGGTTAGATGAGACTAGATGATATCCAAATTCCTTTCTAGCTCTGACATTCTGTGACTTTGGTTTTCTCATAGTAATACAATAATAAAATGAATAATAAAATGTTTCTATCCTGAGCATTGATCTTTTTTCTTTTTTTTCTTTTTTTTGGTTTTTTGCAAGGCAAATGGGGTTAAGTGGCTTCCCCCAAGGCCACACAGTTAGGTAATTATTAAGTGTCTGAGACCAGATTTGAACCCAGGTACTCCTGATTCTAAGACCGGTGCTTTATCCACTGTGCCACCTAGCCACCCCTCTGAGCATTGATCTTGATTGAGAATTTCTCTCTGGATAATCTACATTTTACTTTGGGACCTGGGTGGTCCATTGGGACCACCAATACCTTTTTTTCCCAGATGCTGTTTGTTGGTGGGGACCTCTTCTATTTGATATACCTCTTGTATCTGGATTGAGACAAGTAGACAGTGACCCTTTGCCTTCAAAACCCATATTTTGTTTTCACTCTATTCAAATTTCCCAACAATCATATTGTAAGGACAGAAATGAGTCTTTATCCCTAGCTCCTTTCCAATTTTCTGAGCAAAATTTTCTATAGCCATTGAAGTCCATTGCAGGAGGTAATTATGACATGCTGTCCTCCCTGGGATGATTTACAGGATACAAAAAGATGACATTCTTCCCAGTTGTGTTGAGCAGACTGAAAAAGGATGAATTTGAGTCACATGAAAGGAAAGTTGACATCAGCACTTCTCTCATTATGTTTGCTCCAGTCCTGCTTAGTATGCAGACTTGGAGTCAAAATATCATTATGAAAATAGCTCCCCCTTTCATGGGATATGGTTGTTAGTTTTAAATAAATGATTTTTGCATTGTTTTTACTGAATCCCAGCTTTTGAAGTTGAAATAAAGATCTGAAAAACAAAAAAGATCCCTCCTTTCCTTTCTTCCCTTTTCCCTTCCCTTCCCTTCCCTTCCCTTCCCTTCCCTTCCCTTCCCTTCCCTTCCCTTCCCTTCCCTCCCCCCTTCCCTCCCCTCCCCTCCCCTCCCCTCCCCTCCCCTCCCCTCCCTTCCCGTCCCCTCCCCTCGCTTGTCCTCCTCTAGGCAAACTCCAGGGGACAAATTAAAATCTTTCCTAAATGAAAGAAGAAAAAAGCAGTTATGAAACATTTGCAATATATCCATTTTATACACAAATATATGTAGTTGTATATGGGTACATACAAACCATATATATATATATATATATATATATATATATATACACAGCTAGGTAATTATTAATACATATCTTTATATATATACATATGTATATATATATATATATATATATATATATATATATATGCTATTGGTCATTTGTTTCAGTTGTGTCTTACTTTTCAAGACCCCACTTGGGGTTTTCTTGGCAGAGATACTGGAGGGGTTTTGTCATTTCCTTCTCCAGTTCAATTGACAGATGAGAAAACTGAGGCAAACAGGGTTAAATGACTTGCCTAGGGTCCCACAGCTAGTGAGCATCTCAGGCTAGATTTGAACTGATGAGTTTTCTTGACTCCAAGCCAGACACGCTCCCCATTGCTCCACCTACCTGCACACACATATATAATGCCTATATATAATATACACAATATGCATTATACACATGAACACAAAGACACATGCATGTAATTTATATCATGTATGTATTCCCATATAATATTAATTTGGACATATACTCAAGTGTTTGTATATATATATATGTATATATATACACCTATATGGGCTTATAATGCATAAATGCATACAATTCATTCGCACAATACAGTTTTGTGCATGTATGTTTATTTATGTATCGATGAACATAATCTATGTACATGCATGTAAGCCCACACAACATTCATATATATCTGTTTGCATTCATGTTTGTGCATATACTCAAGTGAGATGGTTCCTGTTCTCAAGGTGCTTACATTTGAATAGAGGAAGACATATTAAACCACCGCCAGCAACAACAATAATAATAATGATATATTAGATAATATTTATATGGTGATCTGTTATTATTATATAATATTGTATTATATAATATTGTTCTGAGAGTTAGCTACATTATATAGTTATAAGATACATGTCTGTCCATGTATACATGTATTCATGCATATATACATATAATCTAAATAAACACCACATGAGAGGGAAACTAAGTTCCTGACTCTGCCCTCTTCTCCTTTTTTCCTTTCTTTCCTGGGCAAATTTTCTGCACCTTACCAACAAAAACCTGGTTTTCATGAAGAAAGATTAGAATCATGAACTCTTAGGATGTTATGGTTTTGACACCACCTCCTCCAACTCCCTCTTTTCACAAAAACTGGAGGTCCAGTTTAGGGAAGGATCTTGCCTTTGATCATATAGCAATTTCCTGTCAGAATGGAATTTTAGAAGTACTTGTGCCTAGAACATTGATTTTTAAACTTTTAACATAATTTTCCCCCTCTCAGTAAAAATAAAAAAAATTTGAGTGTGATCCCCAATATATAAATATATATTTATCTATTTATAAATTTTACATGTCAACAATTGTGTAAATTTTAAAACACAAAATAGAAATGGGAAATGGATGAGTTAACAATGAAATGATATTTTGTCCAAGAATCAGTAAGGAGACACTAGAATTCAATAGGAGGTGACATGGAAAAGCTTTAAGAAAGGTAACTGTCTGAGGGAGAGATTGGAGAAGGGAGAGATTTGGGGGCAGGGAGACCAATTAGGACACTATTGACATAGTCCTGCTGAAAGATGATAAAGTCTGAACTGGATGATGGACATGTGAGAGGAGAAAAGGGGATGGTTATGAGAGATGTTTTGGAGATGGAAATGACAAGCTTTAGAAAATGATTAAATATGTAGGTTGAGGGAGTGTGGAGTTGAAGAGAACACTAGTATTATAAGCTTTTGTGATTGGAAAAATGGGGGGGGGGGGAGTCCTTGACAGTAGTTGGGAAGTTTGGAAGGAATTTTTAGGAGGGGAAGATGGAAGTTAATGTAACGAAACATTTGATGTGGATTCCCAACCTGCCCATGCCTGCATATCCTATGTAACTCATTTTGTCCAAGTGAGATGAAAAGGATAGTGGTAGAGCTCTTCCTGGCATCTGTCCCAGAGTATAGAGAGTGAGGGAAACCTGCAGCAGTTACAAGGTAATCCAGGGGCACAGGGGTGAGTGGTATAAGGAATTTACCTTGAGTAGTTGTAATGGTGGTCTGGAGCATAATTGAAGGACCCAAGGGCAGCCAAGGGAGACCAACGGTGAGAAGCCATTAGTTAAACACTAATGGCTAAAGAAGGGGGTATAATTGTACTGGAGACAAAGACATGATTGGCTCATGGGCAGAGTAGGGTTTTAAACCAACTTTCCACTTTGATTAATCACACATCTTTGTGGGTCAAGTCATTCTCCCCTGAAAGAGATTCATGGCTCTCATTTTAGGGAGCACAGTACTAGATAACAGGGCAGGCCGTAAAGAATCACACACCAGACTCAAAGAATGGCTTCATTAAATACAAGAAAAGGATGCTATTTAAAAATGAAAAGGATCATTAAGTAAAACCAAATCCCTATTCAAAATTCCTTCCACTAATACCAGTCCTCTCCCTGAGAGACATTCAACCGGTCTTCTCTCAACAATAAAAATTTTTTTGAAATTTTGAAAGCCATGGTAGACAAAGTAGTGTAGTAAAAGAAGAATTGTGTTTAAGACCTGTCACGGGTATGTCACTTCACCCCCTCAGCCTTAATTTTCTCATCTGTGAAATGAGAGAGTTATATTAATTAACCAGCTAGCTTCTATCAGTCCTTCCAGCTCTTGGTTTATGAGTGCAAAATTGTATCTCCTACCACTCAGGACCCTGTAAAATTGAATCTCCTACCACCCAGTACCTGGAGGCCAGATATGCTATATTTTACCCTGGTATGTTATATTTTACCCTCCTCCAGGGTTTTCTGGTACCCTTAAATGGGTTGTGGGGTGGTGTCTGGTCTCATACACTGACTTAAACCCTCATTCTTCCTTTAATTTTCCAATTCCCTGATACTGAAGTTCTTTTTAATTAATGAACTTAATTTGATTAATTTTTACAATGGTGTTTATTTCTACATTTCTCCCCCCCCCCCATGTATTTGGGGGCATAATCCTTTTATAGCCCTTGATCTCTGGGGAGGAGAGGGAGATAAGGCTCATAGTTTAGTTCAGTTCATATATAGCAACATTGCCACCAAGGTGCAGGTACAAAGTCCCCCACTATTGTGTTCAGGTATCCTGGCTTTTCAGGGTTTCCCTGATGGACTGGAAGCACTATCTGCTTGACTCCAAGGTCATGGTTGCTTGAGGTCCCAGGTCTAGGATTCCACTGCCTATTCCTAGATCTGAAATGGAGAAAGGAAACAGACCCAGACCCCAAGGCGATTCTCTGGGACTACAAGGTCTAAAGGGAGTGGGAGAAAATATTCCCTTCTCCTAGCCCCATGGTAGAGCAAAATGTCTTTTTCTAAAAGTAGATCCCTGACATTTCCCATGTAAGTGACTCCATCTTGGGTGATCTAGGCATGTGTACAGCCTTGTTATAATCCTCTTATCTTATCCCCCGAAGAAATAGAGGTATATTCCTTGTCCTAGAGCTGTCATGACTATGCAATACTCTGTGGCTCCAGGTTGACCTTATTCCTAATTGCTTGAGCATTGGAACAAAAGACTAAGGGGAGAAATATCTGTGATGTCCATTAAAAAACGTTCAGTATTGTGTGGACTTGGGCAAGCCACTTAACCCCATTTGCCTTGCAAAAACCTAAAAAATAAGTTCAGTATTCACCATAATGGCCCCAGAAGCCTTGAAGGAAGGTAGAACTGGAAGAGGCACATGAAATCAGCATGAAATAAGGGAAAGAGGAGTGGATCTGAAATTCAAGAATTAGGTTTGAATTCAAGCTCTTACTGCCTGTATGATCTTGGATAAGTCATTTCTCTAGATCTCAGCTTCCTCATCTGTAACATGACTAGAGAAAGCTCCTCAAAGCTGTAAATTCTGAGACATGTTATATGTAGAGTTAGGAGAATGAAGACTGAGAAAAAGTCACTGGATTTGACAACTAAGAGATTATTGGTAAGTAACTCTGGAGAGTCTTTTTGATGGAAAGATGAAGTTGGAAGCTGAACTGTGAAGGATTAAAAAAGTGAAAGTATCTTGGGATTAGTCTAGTGTACACTCGTCTAGTCTTTTCAAATACTCTTCCATATTCCTTTCAACTTGAGTAGGTCACAGTGTCATTGCGTTATAAATCCGAAACTTTGAAGACTGGGTAAGAGGATGTATAGTAAGAGGGCATTGATTAGTTGGTAGTGGTTATAGCTACTGCTCAATGTCTACTGTATATGTTTCTCCATTATCTTAATGATTGAAGAGGGTGAAAAATGGACATAGAGATCTCATCTTAGATCCCTTATTTAAGGAGGGATCTTGGACAGTAACCTCATTTCCCATTTGCCATCTCTCTTTCTCTTCATCAGTGTCTCCAAAAACTCATTTCCTTGCAATATGGAATCAGTTCTGAAACCTACTATCTTCTCAGTAACCCCTCCCCCTGGGATTTTTCTCCTCTTTGATTGAAGAAAGTGATGGATGGACTTCAAATAGCCCCTCCCATTTCCTCCATTTAATGAGAAGGCATTGGGTACCACTGGGCTTCAGGACTTTAGTATGTCTCCTATACCCTCCCTGACCAATTTTCAGTCTTTTTTTTATGTTTTGCATTCTCCCATTAGATCATGAGCTCTTTGAAGCAAGAATTATCTTTTCCTTTTCTTCTATTCCTAACTTTTAGCTGGAACAAAATGGGTACTTAATAAATATTTATTGATTGACATTTTAAATTATTAAATATTAAATTAATTAAAATGAATGTTTTAAATGGTTTTATTTAACTGACATTTAATTTGTATTAATTAAATAGATTTTAACATGAGCAAAATTAGTTTTAAATTAAATTGAAATTAATGTTTTAAATAATAAATGTTTATTGACCAACAATGATACCTACTGTGGATTGCTTTCTCAAGGAGTTTGACCACAAAATACAGAAAAGATATTAAACAATAGTTAGTGAGGATAGAAGGATCAAATGAGGATTTTTTTTGAAGATGGGGAGTTATGGTCATGTTTGTAGGTAGGAGGAAAACAGTCAATAGAGGAAGAGACTAAAGATAAGTGCGAGAATAAGGATGACAACAGGAGCACTTTGATGGAGGAGAAGAGATGGAATGGGATCATATGGGCAGACAGAGGCAAGGAGAAGGACCACCTCTTCATGTGAGGCAGTGGTGAAGGAGGAGATAATGGCAGGAGGCATCTGGGTGATATAAGGTGTGGAAGGGAGAAGGGGGAGATTACAGTTAATGATTTCAATTTTTTCCTTATAAAATACAAGATAGGGTTCTCAGTCAGAGAGTTGGGGAGGGAAAATTATGGGGGATTTGAGGAGGCTTAGAGTTTGAAAGAGTTTCTATAGACAATAAAACAGTGATTTGCCCAAGGTTACACATCTAATAAGTGCCAAGGGTCTGAGGCTGGATTTGAACTCCCATCCTCCTCATTCCAACACCAGTGCTCCATCCTCTGCATCATTTCCTCCCCCACGAATCTCTTTGGGATCCCAGATCTACTAGTTTTATTACTGGGTCAAAGATAAACAGTTTTTTGACCCCTTGGGCCATAGTTTCAAATTGCTCTCCAGGATGGTTGGATCAATTCATAACAATGCATTCATGCTGTGATTTCCCACATTTTCTCCAATACTTATCATTTTCCTTTTCTTTAGATAATTGCTTGTTGAGGATGTTGAAGAGGGATACCATTTGGTTCTGTTTTAACTCTTTGTTAGTTAGATAAGTATGAAGTAATTGAGCTTGAGGCCTGGAGTCCTAGATTTAAATCTCAGCCTCAACTACTTATATACTATGTGAACTTGGGTAGAGCATTTTCTCTCTGCCTGGCTCTACCTGGTCATCTGTAAAATGGGAATAATAATAGTAGCTACATCCCAGGGTTGCCCTGAAGATCAAATGAGACCATATTTGTAAATCAGTATAGGATCTGGCTCACACTGAATACTTACGGAATCCTTAATCTATTCCATATTATCTTTGCTGTGTGATCTGGAGGCAAGTTATTAAATCACTTAGAGCTTCAGTTTCCTTCTCTGTCATATAAGGGTCAGGGTTAGATGATCTCTAAGGCCTCATTCCAGCTCTCAATCCTATGCTGACAAGGACATCAACACTTGTTATGCAAAAGAGCGTATATGACAAGTATGAAAGAGAGGTCCAGACAAAGTGCCATAAAAATAATAATCATTAATAATTTAATCATAACAATCAAATGAGAATAGAGTAAATTAAAATAAGTAATTTAATGATGAATAATTCTAGGTAGTCTAAGAATAATTATAATTCATAATTTAATTATAATGAGCAACTGATAAAAAATTAAATTTTATTTAATAATTTAATAACAATAACAATAATAATTCTAGGAAGTTACAAATATTTTATCCTTTGATCCTTGGGACAACCCTGGAAAATAGATACTCTTATTATTCACATTTACAGATAAGAAAACTGAGGTAGAGAGTAACTTATCCAGGATTGCACAACTACTTAGTTTCTGAGGAAAGATTAGAAATATCCATAGACATTAGAGGTATTATTAAGGAGGCCTCAAAGTCCTATCAGAATTGTGGGAGGCTCAAGAAAGGAGAGATAAAGTATTGGTCCAAGTTGGGGCTTCTGCCACTTATGCCCATGGACAAGTCAATGGAATGTAAATTTTTTGAGGACAAGGATTTTATTACTTTATATATGTAGACCCAGTACCTGGAAAATAGTGAAAATTAAAACATTTCATCTTGCTAGATTAATTTTCTAACTGAGCCCCAGTTTTTGAATAATGATAATGATAGAATTTTATAAAGAGTTTTAAGGGTTGTAAAGTACCTTACAAATATCTCATCATTTCCTTGCAATAACCCTGGCAAGCAGATGCTTTTATTATCTTCATTTCATAGATGAAGATACTGAGGCAAACAGGTATTGAGTGGTTTTTGGAAGGTATCATAGATAGTAAGCATCTAGGGTCACATTTGAATTCAGGTCCAGTGCTCTAGTCACTCAACCACCTGGTTGCTTTCTTTATCTGTCCCTGTCCTGCCTACCTTACAGAGATACCACATGCATTGACTGAGGTAATATGCAAATTGTTAGATGGCAAAGTTGGAAAGTTTGGTCCTAATGCCCAATCTCATCATCTTGGAATTGATATCTGCATCCCTCCTGTATTTCCCCATACTGCTCCTCCCCATTCCCCTAAGATGTTATTGTTCTGTTTTTTTCAATTCAGTGCCTAACTCTTCAGGATCTCATTGGGGATTTTCTCGGCAAAGATATTGGAGTGGTTTGCCATTTCCTTATCAGTTTATTTTACAGATGAGGAAACTGAGGCAAACAGGTGAAATGACTTGCCTTGTAAGTGTCTGAAGCTGATTTTGAACTTAGGACCTCACTCCAGGTACAACACTCCATCTACTGAGTCACCCAGCTGTCCTTACATGCATCTACTCTGTCTGAATCCCTTTCCCTTTTCAATCTTCTCCATCAAGTATGATTCATTATATATAAGAATCTCTTTCATCAAAGAGTTTCTCTCTCTTTGTTACTTGCATTGACAAGGTTTAGAATTATTCATAGCATTAGAAACTCTTTTCAGAGCTGGAAGAAATCTTAGAGACCATCTAGTCTAATTATCTCATTTTACAGATAAGGAAACTGAACCCAGAGGGAGCAAGTGACTTGCCTATGAAGTCCATCACAGTATTAGTAAAACTGGAAGGAAACTTAGAGAAGTTAAATGTCTCTTGTCTGAAGTTGCTTAGGTAATCTAAGGGACTGAGCTGGGATTTGAACCTTAATCCTCTGGGTTCCAAGCCTTACACACTTTTCACTTCCTCTCTCTCTCTCTCTCTCTCTCTCTCTCTCTCTCTTTCATCTTTCTCTTTCTTTCTTTCTTTCTTTCTTTCTTTCTTTCTTTCTTTCTTTCTTTCTTTCTTTCTTTCTTTCTTTCTTTCTTTTTTCTTTCTCTAGTATCTTTGCCAAGAAAATGCCAAATGGGGTCATAAAGGATCAGACATGACTGAAATGACTGAGTATCAATAGCAAGAATAACAAAACATTAACAAAAATCCAGCATTTAGAGAGATGGGAATCCAGAAGTCATCTATCCCAACCCTTACTGAAAAAGGATCCCCACCGTCACATCTATCAAGTGCTCATCCAACCTCAGCTTGAAGACCTTCATTGAAAGATAAGTCATTCCCACCCAAGATGCCCATTTCAATTCTGGATAGTTCTCAAGGGTGGAAATTCTTCTGTCCTTAACATTGAGCTCAAACATGCCCTTTCAAAGCTTTCATCTGTAGCTCCTGGTTTTGCCTTACGGGACAAGAAGAACCAGTCTTGATTTTTTTTTTTCTTTATGACAGCCTTTCGAAGACTTGAAAAGAGATATCATTTCCCTGGAGTCTTAAGGCTAAATATCTTCTATTCCTTTCACTAATAATCCCTGTATGACATGGACTCAAGGCCCTTTATCATTCTGGTTGGTCTCTTATGGATGCTTTTGAGCTTATCAATGTTCTTGTGGTTCCTAGCACTCAAGCCTAGGCTATAGATGAGGACTGACAAGGCAGGCTCCAGTAGGATTATCACTTCCCTATACTTGGGAGCTGTGCTTCTATTAATGCAGTCCAATATCATGTTTGTTTTCTTGATTGCCACATTACATTGCTAACTTATATTGAGTTTGTAATCAATTAAACTCCCCAAATCTTTTTCAGATAAATTTCTTTTTAACCATGCTTCTGTCTATCTTATACTTGTGAAATTCATTTATTTAATTTAAATTTAACACTTATTTATTCCTATTGAGGTTCAGATAGTTGGCTTAGTGGATAGAGTACCAGGCTTACAGTCAGGAAGAACTAAGTTCAGATCTGACCTCAGACACTTACTATCTGTGTAATTCTGGGCAAGTCACTTAACCCTCTTTGTCTCAGTTTCCTTATCTGTAAAATGAACTAGAGAAGGAAATGACAAATATTCTAATATCTCTGCCAAGAAAATCCCAAATGGGATCAGGAAGAGTTGGCAAGACTGAAATTACAGAACGACAACAACAACATTGAATTTGGCTTATTAGTTAAATTCATCCTGCCAAAGTTTTCTGGCTCCTGCCTCTTGGCATTCAGTGTATTATTTAATCTTCTCAACTTTTGTGTCTTCTGCAAATTTGATAAGTTTGCTTTCTATATCTTTAGCCTAGCCCCTTCATGTAATTCTCATTTTTATGAGGCATGATTTTTAGTTCCTTCATAACCTGATCATCTTTGTCAAACTCAAGAGTGTCAATATTCATCCTAAAATATGGCATCCAATATGGTTAATGTGATCTAACCACTGCGGGAGTATAACCTCTACTGCTCTGGATTTCCTGACATCATTTCCTCTTCTCTGCTCTAATTTAACAACTAAAATATTTCCTAGACTATTTTATGGGGGATCAGATCTCCCCCTTCTCCAGGCAAATCAGAAACTGATGGAGCAGAGCCATGGGTGACTAGAGGAACATTTAAAAATAGCAAAGCAGAGCTGTAGCTGATGGACCCCATCATGGGCTCTGTGTAGCAGCTCAGGGGTTTGTCCATCTTGGCTCATCATCCCCATGGTGATGAGAACAGCAAAAATGATGGCTGTATCTCTTTGACAGGAGGATACCAAGTACAGGAAATCATTCTAAAACAGTCACAGAGGGTGCTTGGTAGTGTGTGTACAAGATAAGTTCAGACCAATGCTGGGCTCTGGTGGAGACGAAGATGAGTAAGGTCCTCCTCCCTACTCTCAAGCATCTCAGAGCTTAGCTGGGGAAATACCCCCTAGATAAATATCCATGATACAAATTAGAAAATGAAAGGTGGTGAATATGGAAATGGAAGGTGGTGGTGCTAGGGAAGACTGGCAGGGTCCCAAAAAATAGAAAGCTGTTGGAATATCCAGGTGATGAGTTGGGCAGGAGGCCAAAGGGAGGGAGGAAGTCCCCTCCCCCAAGAGTAATTAGGGGCTGTTACTCAACCTTTTCAATGTTTAATATCCTAGAGTGAGCTGTACCATTTATCACACCAGCCACATGTTTTCAATTTCCACCTGAATTAAGCCTTGGTAGAGAAGAGGTATTTCTTCTTCCTAATTCACTTAAAAGTTTAGGGTTAAGCAATGGATCTTATTCTTCTTTCTTTCTCTTTTTTCTCTCTTTTGTTCTTTCACCTTCCCTCCCTTTGCTTCTTTCTTGTCATTGTTTGTCTCTCTCTTCTATCCTTCCCTTTCCATCTCAGTCTTTCATCTTTTCTCTCTTCTCCACTCCCTCACCCTGTCTCTTTTTCTCACTATTTGGTTCTGATTGAGTCTTTGTCTTTCTTTTTAATCTCTCCTTTCTCTCTCCCTCCCCCCATCCCTATCTTTAAGTCTTTTTTCCCCCTCTTTCTCATTTACCTTTTCCTTTCCCTTTCCTCTTTTTTCTGCCTCCCATTCTTCTTTCTTCTCTTATCCTTTCTCTCCTTTTGTCTTTGTTTTCGTTATTCTTTATCTCTTTCCCCTCCCTCTCATTCATTTCCTTCTCTTATTTTCTTTTCTTTCTGTCTTTATTTCTTGCTGTTATTTTCCCTTTCCTTTGTCTTTCTCCCCTCCCATCTGTGTCTGCCTCCCTCCCACTACTTCGTGTTGTCTGCCTCTCATCTCTCCCCCTCTTTTCCTCTCTATTTTCCTTCTCAATGTCTGTCTCTGTCCCTGTCCTTCCTCTCCTACACACACACACACACACACACACACACACACACACACACACACACACACTCACATATATATTTCTATAAAAATGTAACAACAAAGAGACACAATATCACAATATCACAATATCTGTTATTTGGTAGAGTCCTGGACAACTTGTTTCTATTCTCCTGTGGCTCTCTAATCTCTGAGGATCTCATTTATTTGCTATTACATTCTACAACAGTGATGAGGGAAGTGATGAATTTGAGGATATGCATTCCTTTGGGGCAATGTCCCAGCGTACCTACCTACTTTGTATTTTCTCTGTGCTTGTTTGGCTCAGCATCTTTCTGGAAGGACAAATACATGAACTTCCTGCAGTGATAATTGCCAACATTTTAGTGAGAAAACACATAGGAGGAAGGTCAATATCTTCTTCTGGGGAGGGAAGTCTAATAGACTGGTTTCTCTGCTCACAGGTCTGGATTCTATGGGCCTTGTTTTAACATCTTCAGGAAGGAGGCTTCCCCTAGTGCTTTGAAGAAAAACTAACTTAGACCTGAATTTGGATAGATGGGGCAGGATGTCTCACAGAGCCTTAAAGATAGTCTATTATTGCCCCTTCATTCTGTGAATGGGGAAACTGAGGCTCAGAGATAGTCTGTAACTTGCCCAAAGTTAAATAGTGAATTAGAGACAGAGGTGGGTCTAGATACCAGTAACTTTTTGCTTTTGAAAAGGTACTTTGGAAAGGGTGCTTGATTTACTCAGTGGTTCTGTATTCAAATTCTGACTTTTAAACTCTAAGTTTAGGGTTAAGCAATGGATCTTATTCTTCTTTCTTCCTCTCTTCTCTCTCTTTTGTTCTTTCTTTCACCTTCCTTCCCTTTTTCTCTTTCTTGTCATTGTTTTTCTTTCTCTTCTATCCTTCGGTTTAGTGCGGTGTCTTAAATGAAATGGAAACCTCCTAAGTTAAGCCCGGAATCAGAGTTCTAACTCAGCATTCCACCCTTCAGCTCTGTTGGTTTTGCCCATCCTCCCTCATTGCCATTGCAGTGATTAGATCTAATGGGTCAGTGGGATCACTCTGGAATACTAGAGGAGGGCTTGAATCCTATGTCAACTCCTTTCTCTAAAGCCCACCTTCTCTTCTGAGAGTAATTAGGATTCTAGACATGAATCCAAGAAGATCTAAGTTTAAATGCAGCTTCAGATACTTTCTAGTTGTTGGATTTCTAGTGGGTAAGTCACTTACCTTCCCTGAGTCTCAGTTTGCTAATCTGAAAGAACGGAGTGCTTGGACTCCATGTTCTAAGGCTCTTTCTAGCTCTACGTCTATGACCCTGTGACCTCTTAGAATCCCTAGCATCCTTCTAATACTCAACCCTTGGGCTATGTCCTATGGTCTCTAATATGCTCCCTACAATATCTCAGATAGACAAGCATTCAGTCTGCTTGAAGACCTTTGTTAAAGGAGAGTCCACTAACTTCACTTTTGGACATCTCTAAGTTTTAAAATCTGCTTCCTTGAAATTTGTGCCCTAGTTCTCCCAACAGGGACGGAACAATTTCACAATATCACATTGTTTTTCATTTAACTAAGTGATGCATTGGGTAGAGGGTTGTGCCTGGAATCAGGAAGACCACATTCAAATCCAACCTTAGACACTTAATAACTGTGTGATCCCAGGCAAGTTGCTTGATCTCTGTTTGCCTCAGTTTCCTCAATTGTAAAAAAAGGGGATGATAATAATTCCTACTTTGGGGCAGGTTGTTGTGAGCATAAAGTGAGAAAATATTTGTAAAGTGCATCATGCAGGGCCTGATACATAGCAAGTGCCTTATAAATGTTAGTTATTTCTATTGTTCTAATGTCTCTATAAATATTTGGCTAATGGCAATTTTATCCTCAGGAACTGGAACTTGAGCTAAATCTTAAAGGGTGGGATGATTTATAAATGGTAAAAAGAAGAAGAGAAGAAAAGAGCATTCTGGGAAGATGGACCAGAATGAGCAAAAGGGAGTTGTGAAGAGGAATCTGGCTCCTTGGAATGGAGCAGTTTGGAGTGAATGATGGATGCATTAGCCAAGGATATATTTGGATATTTGGGGTGAGACTTCTCATAGAATCACAGAGCCTTAAAGATAATCTATTATTGCCCCTTCATTCTGTAGATGGGGAAACTAAGGCTCAGAGGTAGTCAGTAACTTGCCCAAAGATTAGAGACAGAGCTGGGTCTAGAATCTACATGTCTTACTCTTGTTCCTGAATGTGTTCTAGCTTGATATCATCCTCTGTCTCAAGTTCATGCAAGGATATTTCTTTCTCGTTATAGCTACATGGACAGGTGGGGTGGAACATGGTTGGCTCTTCTAAGAAGTTGATTACATATTTCCCATTTAGCTTCTTGACTGGCTTAAGATGTTCCTTTGAACCGGGGCAGGGTGGGAGGAAGTCCTAAAAGCCTAGTGATTTTGTTTTTGGGTTAAAATGTAACATCCACAGTGCCAGTGGACACCACCATCCAAATGGATCTTTCTCCATTTTTTTTTTGCATTTTTATGTGTTAAGTGAAATCATTCCTCTGCTCTGAGTATTCCCCTGTGTACCTGCCCTACCTCTTCTTGGCCAAAATAACATTTTAAGTTAGCAAATAGAATAGGCATATAAGTGACAGGAAAGATTTCCCTCCCTAGAAACCAAGTTCATATGAAAGAGGCCTTAAACATACTTAGGTTAGCCCAAGAGGACAGAACTAGAAACAGTGGGTAAGAGTTACAACCAGGCAGATTTGGGGAAAGAATTAGTAACAACAGCTAGCATTTATGTAATATTTTAAGGTTTGCAAAAGTATTTTATAAAGGTTATCTTATTTGATCTTCACAATAACCCTGGGAGGTAGGTATTATTATCATTATCATTATTATTATTATTATTATTATCTTACCATTTTGAGAATGAGAAGGATTGAATGACTTAAGATCATAGAACTAGGCAGAATTCAGACTTGAGTCTTCTTTACTCCAAGCCCTCTCTCTCTCTCTCTCTCTCTCTCTCTACTTTGACATTCAGTTACTTCTACTACTTCCTATTTATGTGACCATGATCCTTTCTCTGGTTCTCAGTTTCTTCTTTGGTGTAATGAAGAGGTTGGACTAAAGGATGATTTTAGTTCTAACTTCTATCCCCCTACATCCTGCATACTAAGCACCTAGAGGGCAGAGATTGCTCATATTTGTCTTTCTAGTCATATTTCATTTAATAAACACTTAATAAATATTTCCTGAGTTGGATTGAACCTATAATTAGACCTTGTTGAAAAGTGATGAGCTCCTTGTTACTGGATGTGATCAAGCAGAGAATAAATGGTCCCCGTAAGTAGCAGCTTGGTGGTGCCATAGATAGAACACTGGCTTGGAAGCAGGAATACTCATCTTCTTGAATTAAAATTCAGCCTCAAGACACTTACTGGGTCTGACTTTGGGCAAGTCATTTAAATTTGTTTGCCTTAGTTTTCTCATCTGTAAAACCCCTGCCAAGAAAACCCCAAATGGGGCTATGAAGAATTGGATGTAACTGAATAACAACAGATCAGCAATGGGGTGGTGAGTTCACTGCATCTCAACATATCAAAGGACTCATATCTTTAGAAATGTGCTCTATAACATACATGAGAAGTCATGTTTGAAGACTACTAATTGTTCTAGAACAGTTCCAGTTAGGCATATGTGTTGAACTAGATAAAGATCTTGACTTCTTTTGGGCTCCAAAGGGTGGAGAAGGGAGGGAAGCCCCCTGGAGGTTGTCACTACATTTCATTGCATTTCATTGCATCCCATTCCACCTCAGTCCAATCCAACCCAGTCCAATTCAATCCAATGTGATTTAATTGGTTATCATATACTTATTATGGTCAAGGTTCAAATGATACGAAAAACCAGATGAAAAATAATCTCTGCCCTCAAGGAACTCATATTCTACTGAAGAGATACAATGTGAGAAGCATAAAAGCATATTCAAGATAATTTAAGAAGAGAAGAGAATTCCATCAATCATAGGATATCAGGAAGAGCTACCTTAGGAGATGGTACATGACCTGAGTTTTGGGATCCTAAAGAGTAGAGGTAAAAGAGGGATTACATTTCCTGAATGGGAGGTGGTGTAGGCAAAGACAATGAGACTGTAAATGGGATGTTATGCATAAGTAACAACAGATAGAACAATATGACCAGAGTATATGAAGGGGAGAACGTAAGGTGAAATCAGACCAGAAAGATAAGATGGAGCCATACTACAAGGACTTTTAATGTTTTTGTATTTTATCCTAGAGGCAATGCGGAGCCCTGAAAGGTTGTTGAGCAGGAGAGTACCATGGTTAGATTCGTATCAAGTCTACATTTTTGGGCAGCTTTAATCATTAGATTTTCCCTTCCCTGCCTTTAAATCTGTCAACTTGTTCCAAGTTCTGCCCTCTTCAGTCAAACGGAGCAAATTATAGAACCATAGATGCATCACAGATCACAAAAGCAGAATTCTAGAAATTACTATTCCAATTCTAGAAAATTTTTAGAAATTAATCTGATTCTAGACTTTCATAATTCTAGAAATTATGAAAGAGACCATAGAGGTTATTTAGTTCAACCATTCTCTTTACAGAGAGTTATTGATTTTTTTGGGGCAGCTAGGTGATACAGTGGATAAAATACTGGCCCATCTCCTTGAATTCAAATCTGACCTCAGACACTTATTATTTGTGTGGCTTGGGGAAAGTCATTTAATCCTCTTTATCTCAGTTTCCTTATCTGTAAAATGAGCTGGAGAAGGAAATGGCAAAGCACCCAGTATCTGTGCCAAAACCCCCCCAAAAGAGACAGACACAACTAAAAAAAATGACAACTGAATTGATTCTTTTCTATGATTAGAAACCGAGATACGCTTTTTAGGTTTGAGATTCTGTCCTGTAAGTGTTTCCTCTGACAAGATCTTCATGGAGAAAACATTTTGCTCTCTTAGCCCCAATAATATCTAACTCTTATATTAAACTGGAACATAGGGGCGGCTAGGTGGTGTAGTGGATAAAGCACTGGCCTTGGAGTCAGGAGTACCTGAGTTCAAATCCGGTCCCAGACACTTAATAATAACCTAGCTGTGTGGCCTTGGGCAAGCCACTTAACCCTATTTGCCTTGCAAAAACCTAAAAAAAAAAACCCTCAAAAAGACCTGGAACATAATTTGAATGTGATCCCAGACAAGAATGAGTTCAGGGAAGGAAAGAGCTGACCCCGCCTTCTACAGCCTCAGACCTGTAACTTCCAATTGTCGCATTGTGGGCCCATCTCAATCTGCCAGCTAATTATGGGTGAGAGCTTTCCCCCAGCCTCTGCATCTCTAGCATTGATTCCTGGGGCCTTGTGTATTTATGCCTCTCCATTCTTCACTTGATGATCTATTAAAATAGACAGGCAGATAAACCACGATAAAAAACAATTACATTGGAGTTAAGTTGTTCTAATCTCTGCTTTTTCCATGGTGTTGGAGTCTGATTACCCTATAGGGGTGGGACTTCCCCCCCCCTTAATACAATTTATGCTTTAATTAAATTAGAGGGCGTATTGTAATAAGAGTGTTGGGGAAGGAAAAATGTATCACTGGGGAAGGAAAAATAATCTGTGGGCAGCTTTCGCTCACAGCAGGATCCTGGAAGAAATGAAAAAACAAAACAAAAAAGCACCATTGGAAAAAGCACCCTGCTGGGGTGGCAGCTGAAAATTAAGCCTAATCAGTAGCCCACCATCCTCTTTTCCCCTGTGGATCTCTGTCTTTGAACAGATTTGAATGAAGGTAGTGATAGACTCCGACATCATCATTCCATCCCAGAATCCTTTGGCAGCTTTGGTCTGTGAATGGATATTCCCACCATTCATCGTAGCATTTCAGGTAGGGTGGACGTCTGCAATCTTCAGGGCTTTGGCTTAGGAGGCAGGAGATCTGATCTCTCTGGCTCGTTTTTGCAGGGGTGACCTTGCAAAGGTCATTTGCTTCTCTGTATTTCAGATTAATCCCCTATAGAATGGGGCAAAGGAAAATAGGATTAGCACAGAAACATAGAATCACAGAATCATTGAATGCCTCGGCTGGAAGAATCATGGGAAAAAGGGAAATAGGAAATAAGAGCTGGGAGGGGTCATCTAATTTGACCACTCTCATTTTACAGGTAAAGAATCTGAGGCCTGAAGGAGTTCAGAAGATCAGACCATTATCTTATAAGGTACCAGGATAAATTGGAGTTAATTTTAGAGTGAAGGCATTAAGGGGGATCAGGAAGGTTTATTTCAGAAGATAGGATTTTAGTTGGGATCTGAAGGAAGTTAGAGAAACGAGGAGAGAGAGATAAAGAGGAAAGCCTTTCAACCGTGGAGGGCAACCAGTGCAAAGCATCATGAGAAAGGAACAAGGAGACCATTTCAGACTATGAAAGTGCCCGCTGATTGCAGAATATGTGCAGAGAATAGTGGTGAGAATTCTGCACACCAGAACAACAACAAGAGGAACTAATATTTAATAGCTTCAAAGTTCCTTAAGATTTATGGGACATTCTATATAGTCTTTAAAAAATTTTTTTATTTGTTTTTTTTTGAGGTTTTGGCAAGGCAAATGGGGTTAAGTGGCTTGCCCAAGGCCACACAGCTAGGTCATTATTAAGTGTCTGAGGCCGGATTTGAACTCAGGTCCTCCTGACTTCAGGGCTGGTGCTCTATCTACTGCACCACCTAGCCACCCCTATATAGTCTTTTAAGGTAAGTAAAGTACTTTACAAATAATATCACATTTAATATTCACAGTAGCTTTTTTTTTTTTTGCAAGGCAATGGGGTTGTGACTTGCCCAAGTTCACACAGCTAGGTCATTATTAAATGTCTGAGATCGGATTTGAACTCTGGTCCTCCTGACTCCAGGGCCGGTGCTCTATCCACTGTGCCACCTAGCTGCCCCCCCCCACAATAACTTTGTGAGGTGGGTACTATTACTATTTTCATTTTACAAAGGGGAAACAGGTAGGCAGAGATTAATTGACTTGTCCAAGCTCAACACAACTACTAAGTATCTGGGTCAGGACTTGAACTAAGGTCTTCCTGATTCTAGGCCTAGTACTCTCTTTGTTTTACCACTCAACCATCTCCATGTCTAGACTACTTAGGGGCTTTGACTACTGACAATAATACAGTTTTGGTGTTTAGGATGACTTCTCTGCCTTATTCTGTTTGCATCATGCCCTCTGGGGGAACCGGAGTCTCTTCCACCATTACCACTCTGGTGTCACTAGACTTTTTGCCTTTCTCTCTCAGTGCATTCTAGTACAGCTGTGCACACATCTGGTCTTTTTGGGTCCCAGAGGTTTTCTATATTTAGGAGGAGGTTGCTATTTTATGGAGTATTTCCCAGAACTCGGATATGGAAGAAATCTTTTATCCAATTGATCTACTTTGTTTTTATTATTTTCTCAGCTGGCCCATACTTTGAGGCTTTGGATGTCCTTTCGCTAACAAGCCTCTGAGACCTGGAATCCCTGTCTGCCTCTCCCACATTGCTCCTCCACCTGCTACTTAATGCTGACGTGCTAAACCCTTCCTTGCCTCCCTTTAGACCACAGCTGGTTCTTTACCTGTGCTCTGACTTCCCAGATGCCTTGGATGGGGTTTTGTTTTGTTTTTCTGGAAGGAAGATTTTTTTATTTCTTCTTGTCTAGAGAAAGGGACTGTCAAGAACTTTTCATGATGAACTTGGCCCTGGATAAGTGGGACATTTTCTCCAACTGTGGGGTCTAGTGTGGGGAAGGCCAGCTGGAGGCTGGAGATCCTGTCTGGAAAGTTTCAACCTATAGCCTGTGTCTGCCTCCTTGATCTGATAGCCATTAAAAGTGTGACTCTGGGTGGGGGGGTCCAGTGGAAGTCAGTTCAGAGTTGTGGGATAGATTCCAAATGATGTCATCCCTAGAGAAGCAAGGGTGTGTCTATGGGTATATATGTTTATATATAAGTATGTGAATGACTATATGTTAGATACTTGAATGAACTCCTTAAATGGTCCCTTCCTCTGGGAAGATGGGAATGGAATTAGGACAAAAAAAAAGTGTGTTGTGAAAGATGTATGGGTGATATCATTGGAAAGTTAGAGAAAGGTGAACTAGGTAGACTCGATCTTGGAAGTTAGGAAGCCCTGGGTTTAAGTCTTGTGTCTGACATTGGCTCTTTGACCTGAGTCTTGGTTTTCTCTTCTGTAGAATGGAGATAATTCTATCCTCAGTACTAACCTCACTGGGCTGTTGGGAGATTTAAATGAGATAATTTGTATAAAGAGCCTTACAAAATTGAAAGTGATATAAAAGTGTGAGCTACCATAGTTCCTGGTTCAAAAACCTACCTGGTGGGGTCCAGTTTAGGATTTGTACAATTTCTAATTCCTGCCTAAATCTGACTCTGTAAACAGGGCAGGCTGGAG
This sequence comes from Macrotis lagotis, assembly GCF_037893015.1. NCBI lineage: Eukaryota > Metazoa > Chordata > Mammalia > Peramelemorphia > Peramelidae > Macrotis > Macrotis lagotis. The sequence goes on from NC_133666.1 coordinate 658,818,929, forward strand.
TAGAATCATCAATTCCGAACTTCAGAGGCCATTTAGTCTAACCAATTCATTTTATAGAGAAGGAAACTGGGGCCTAGTGAGGTTCAATAACTCACTTGCGTTTACCCTGGTAGAAAATAGAAGAACTGGGATTTGAACCCATTGCTTCTGGGAGATGACTAGGTGGCACAATGAATAAAGGTTTGGTCTTGAAGTTAGGAAAGCCTGAATTCAAATCTGGCCTCAGTCACAACTTAGTTGTATGATCTTGGGCAAGTCACTTCATCTCTGCCTGCCTCAGTTTCACTAACTTAAATAAGGATAATAATAGCACCTTCCTCACATGGTTATTGTGAGGAGCAACATAGTAGGTATTTAATAAATTCTTATTTTGTTCCCATCTTTCCATTCCCTCCTTCTGATTCCAAATGGAAGGTGAGGGAAATGAAAGTCAGGTCATTTAATTTAAGTATTGGTCACAGGAACTGAGGATGTTTAGCTTGGAGGAGGAAAATACTTGGGGAGTAGAGAATATGACGGTGTTCTTCAAATATCTGAAGGACTGTTATGGGAAAAGGTAATTAAGCTTGTCTGGCTTAGCACTAGAGGACAAAAATAGGAGCAATCGATTCATGATTAATTGTTAAGTACTTGCTTTGTGCCCATTCTTGGTTAGGCATTGGTGAGTCAGACAAAAAGGAAACAGGCCCTGTCCTCAAGGAGTGTATATTGAGTTGGAAAGACTGGAGGTCCACATATTTTTGTTGCTGTTCAGTTGTTTCAGTTCTGTGAGGTCTTTGTGGGGGTTTTCTTGGCAAAGCTACTGGAGAGATTTGTCATTTCCTTCTCCAACTCATTTTACGGATGAGGAAACTGAGGCAAAGAGGGTTGAGTGACTTGTCAGAGACACCCAACTTTTAAGTATCTGAGGACAAATTTGAACTCAGGAAGATGAGTTCTCCTGATTCCAGGAATGACACTCTATCCACCGTGCCACTTAACTGCCTGAATTTTAAGTGCTTAAAATAGCCAAATAGTCTGTGTCCCCATGGGGATTATATTCTAATGTTCTCTATATCCCTCAAGAAGGGGGCAGGCAGGTTGTGAGATCAGAACATTAACCTTGTTTAGATGTCTTCTCCAAACTATAGAATAAGGCCCCAGATTCACTGACAACAACATATCTCCCTCCCTTTCCCATTAGTTTGGTGCTATTGTTCTAAGGGACTTGTTAGTATAAGTACAGTGGAAAGAACAAGGGTTTCTAGAGTCAGATGACCTGGGTATGAATCTTGTCTCTGATGTTCATGACCTGTGTCATCTTGGGCAGGTTGAATTAACTTCTCTAGACCTCAGTTTCCTGAGAAGATTGGACACTATAGTTTCCAAGGTCTACAGACCTATGACTGTAGAACCTTTATCAGCATCATCTGACCCTGTGCGATGGTTTCCAGAGATGTTTCCAAGCTTGAGTCTGAGTTGCTCTGATTGGGCCTTTGCTGGGGGGGTGCCAGTTTCTAAGTTTCATGGTTTCAGTGTAATTACTGGCTTTCCTGGCATTGTGGAGCTATTGAGAAAAAGGCCTAATCTTCTTCAGTTGCAAGGCGAGTGTTCTGGATGATTCATTGTCACATCAAGTATTTTTTTAAAAATCGTAACTGAGGATGACCTTTTAAAATTATATATACAAATTAGCATAGCATGCATCGCAGGATTGATCTTTAGGTGGGTAGATCAAATAGTTGTCCAGAGTCCAGTAAAATGATAGTTACTGAGGGTCAGAATAATCACTGAAGCGAGGGCTGTAGATGTAATTTGGTCCATCTTGATGAAGCTGATATCTTTTGCATATCACTGGAATCACGGGTGGTGCACGTTCAAGCCATAAATATGGATCAGACCATGCTGATGCAGCATGACGGAAACTCCTGACCAAATTTGGGAGGGCGACTCCAGTAGAGCTGCTGGTGATCCAAGGCAACAATAGCAAAGATGTAAAGCAAAAGCTTTTTTCCCCCTTCCTTCCTTCCTTCCTTCCTTCCTTCCTTCCTTCCTTCCTTCCTTCCTTCCTTCCTTCCTTCCTTCCTTCCTTCCTTCCTTCCTTCCTTCCTTCCTTTCTCCCTCCCTCCTTTCCTTCCTTCCTTCCTTCCTTCCTTCCTTCCTTCCTCCCTCCCTCCCTCCCTCCCTCCCTCCCTCCCTCCTTCCTTCCTTCCTTCCTCCCTCCCTCCCTCCCTCCCTCCCTCCCTCCCTCCTTCCTTCCTTCCTTCCTTCCTTCCTTCCTTCCTTCCTTCCTTCCTTCCTTCCTTCCTTCCTTCCTTCCTTCCTTCCTTCCTTCTTTCCTTCCTTCTTTCCTCCTTTCTTTCTCTCTCTTTTCTTCCTTTATCTTTTTTTTCTTGCAAAGCAATTGGAGTTAAGTGATTTGCCCAGAGTCACACAACTAGCAAGTATGTGACCAAATTTGAATTCAGGTCCTCCTAACTCTAGGACTAGTGCTCTATTCAATGCACCACCAACCATATTTACCTGTGCTCCTTTGAAGGAATGTGATAATTGATTGGAGGTCAGGGCTTTATGACCAGTCTCCTTAAAATACTCCAGCAGATGAAGTTAACAACTCCAACCCCCCTGCTTTCTGCATCACGAGTCATCTGGGTGCTGATACAGCAAGGAAACCAGCTGGTCATCCCCCTGACACCAACACTCAAACTGTCTTCTAGTAATGGACTCCCTAGGCCTTTCTTCCTCTGCCTCTCTTAGAGGAAGAAGCAGTGAGGAAGACTCATCTTCCTGAGTCCAAATCTGATCTCAGAGACTTACTAGCTGCATGATCCTGGGCAAATTACTTTACCCTGTTTGCCTCAGTCTCCTCATTTGTAAAATTACTGGATAAGGAAATGGCTAAACCACACTAGTATCTTGTCCAAGAAGACTCATACAAAACTGAAGAACAACAGCAAAAACAGCACTAAATGGAAAGACTGCTGGCCAACTTTTGAGTCAGAGGACCTGGGTTCAAATTCTTTATCACTTGGGACTTGTGTGAACTTGGGCAAGTTATTAAAACTTCTTTAAACTTCAGTGACCTCATCCTTAAATATGGGAAGAGGGCTGGACTTGAGGGCCTCTGAAAATCCCCTTTCCAGAAACCAGCAATCTTTTACTAAGTCTAGACTATAAGAAAAGGTCATAGACCAACAAGACCAGACTATATTTTAGAAATGAGGAAACTGAGGCTCAAGTAGATTAAAGGACTTTGCTCAGCGGTATATAGCTTGTAAGTATTTGAAGAAGGATTACAACCCAGACCTTCCTAACTCAGTCTACTGTTTAGGCTGCTATGGCTTATTTGGCTTGGTCCCCGAGTAAAGAACCAGAAGCATGAGGTGATTCTGGTGGTGATGGGGAAGAGAGAGATTTCAGGTAATGGCTAAGATGACTTTCCTGGCAAGCAGAGCAACTCCAAAAGTGTGTAATTGCCTGGGAAAGTTGAAGACCTTTCCTGGGGATTTCCTAACAGAGACTGGATGACCATTTGTCAGGGTTATTATCTAGTTTCATGCTCACCATCACATAGCTAGCATGTGCCAGATCTCTTGACATCCTCTTTCCTTATGCACGGAACTCATCCTTGGAGACAGACAGATTTTTTTTTTTTTTGTGGGAGTAGGGTGGGGAGAGGGTATTCTTATTCTGTTCATATTCCTCTGGCCTCACCCAAGATTCTTTCCTGACTCCTGACAAACCATATTCTCACTCTGTGTTAACCATCTTCATTAAGTTGGTTTTGGAAGGGTGATACCAAGTCATTCCCCAGCTGATAAATGCTCTCATGATATGAAGAGATAGTTTTCAGGTGAAGAAATTAAAGCTATCTCTAATCATATGGAAAAATGCTCTAAATCATTTGATTAGAGAAATGTGAATCAAAACAACTCTGAGGTAAGATCTCATACCTATTAGATTGACTAATGTGACAGAAAAGGAAAATGATAAATGTTGGAGTGGATGTGGGAAAATTGGGACATGAATTCACTGTTGGTGGAGTTGTGAACTGATCTTATCATTCTGGAAAGCAACTTGGAACTATGCTCAAAGGGTCACAAAACTGTGTATATCCTTTGATCCTGTAATACCACTACTCAGTATTTATCTATTTTGTCAAAAAAGGAAAAGCAACTACAAAAACATTTATAGCAGATCTTTTTGTGGTGGTAAAGAATAGAAATTGAGGGTATGCCTATCAATCAGGGAATGACTATATTAGCTGTATTATATGATTGTAATGGCATACTATTGCCTATCAGAAATGATGAGCAGAGTGCTTTTAGAACAATCTGGAAAGACTTACATGAACTGATGCAAAGTGAAGTGAGCAGAACCAGAACATGACATATGGTAACTTATAATATTGTACAGTGATCAGGGCAGCTAGGTGGCACGGTGGATAAAATACCGGCCCTGAATTCAGGAGTACCTGGGTTCAAATCCGGTCTCAGACACTTAATAATTACCTAGCTGTGTGGCCTTGGGCAAGCCACTTAACCCCATTTGCCTTGCAAAAAAAAAAACCTTAAAAAAATATTGTACAGTGATCAACTGTGAGTGACTGCCCTATTCTCAGCAACACAATAACCCAAATCAAATCCAAAGAACTCATGATGAAAAATGCTATCATCTTCCAGAGAAAAAAATGATTGTGCTTCAATGCAGATCAAAGTATACTTTAACAATACTTCATTTTTCTATTTTTTGGGGGGTTGTCTATTTTCTTTCACATGTCCAATATGTTTTGCATGACTACATATGTATAACCTATATCAAATTGCTTTCCTTCTCAATGAAGGAGAGATTTTTGGAACTCAAAAATTAAAAATATTATAAAAATTATTTTACATTTAAGTAGAAAAAATAAAATATTAATAATTGACAAAAATAGAAAATAGTCTTTCTTTTATTCTAAATCCTTTTCTATGTCTAAAGTATGATTTCAAACACAAAATTGCATTAGCTTAACTCATGAGCTTTCTTCTCCCTACTCTTCCCCTCCCCTCCTCACAAAAATCAAGAAAGATCTCAGTGGAATACCTGAGCTCAAAGCTTCCCAGATTAAAGAACACAGTGACTTCTTTAAGACCTGAACATCAGGAGAGAAGATAATGGGGAGATAGTGGAGAAGGAGTAGCTTCTATTAAACCTAGAGGGCAAATCTCTTTTTATACTGGACAAAAAATGGACTATTATGAATGAAGGGACATCAAGGTTGCATTGAAGTCATTGTTGGGTCTGACCTATGATTTCTCTGAGTGGGGAACTTCCCATGTGGGCCCTCCTTTTATAGATGCAGATCTACAATTTTTTATAACTCATACTCTTTGAAAATTGCTCATGTCACTGAGAGGTTAAGTTACAGTCAATTCAATAATGTTTTTATTAAGCCTATATGTCAGACAGGGTGGGAAATGCAAAAGAAAACAAGCAAGTGAATAAACAAAAAGTCTCTTCCCATAGGGACCCCTGAGACAACTATGTGGTGAAATGCATAGGGTTTGGAAGGAGCTTCATGTTAGAAACTCTGAGGTCAGATTCCATTCCAGAGACTTAGCTGTGTGACCCTGGGCAAGTCTCATTAATCCTTAGTTCCCCTGCTCCCCCATGTAAAACTGGGGTCATCTCCAGCTGGGAGATTTTTTTGAGGTTACCCCTGATAATAGCACCGTCTCCCAGGGTTATAGTGGGAGATATCGTAAATTTGCAAAGTTTTAAGTTATAAATATGTCAACCCTCTTCAGCTATTATTGTGTTCTAATGAGTTTGTGTGTGTGTGTGTGTGTGTGTGTGTGTGTGTGTGTGTGTGTATGTGTGTTTGTAAGCAAGCAATTGTAAGTCAATACAAAGTGTTTGGAAGTGGGGGAGAGTGCTAACAACTGGGGCTGGAGTGGAGGGGGGGAAGGATAAGGAACTCTTCCTGTAGGAGGTGGCACATGAAGGAGCTTTGTTATCTACTGTTATACAGGAAGCCTGGGCTAAGGGTGGGACTTGAACTTGAGTCTTCTCAAGCTAGACTAGTGACTTATTCTGCAATTTTTCAAAAATAACTGACATTTATATTGTATAGATAATATATTTCTATCCATCGTCACATTTATAGAGTATATATCATATGCATTATCTCATTGATCTTCACTGGATTTGTATTACCACTTCCTGTTTCTGGATCTCAGTTTCCTCACCTGTTAAATTAACTCTAAGTCATCTTCTGGAGCAGTGGATAATGCATTGGACCTTAAGTCAGGCAGCTCTGAGTTCAAATGTGGCCTCAGACACTTACTGGCCAGTGGCCTAGTCTGCAGTGGATGATCTTAATTTCTTTGATGTCTGACCAACCTGCTTTAGCTGCCTCCAAGGTCATTGGAACAAATGATTTCCTCCTATCTATTCCACCAGGGATGTGTTCACATGCTTGGGGTAGACATCCTCCCAAGTCACCCACAAGTTTGAGAGCCCCTTGCTTATTATCAAACTGTCTTATCCTGTCTGCTAAGATGATTTTACTGCACATGGTACAGCATCTTGGAACCACAGGTGATAATTGAGTGAATCAGGTAGACACCAAAGATGAGCAGCCCTGAATAGTGCTTGGCAGCCCTCACACCAGAGGTGCTAGTCTTCCTTGAATGTGACCTCGGGCAAGTCACTTCCTTTCTGACAATCTCAGTTTCCTCAACTGTAAAAATGGGAATAATAGCAATACCTGCCTTCTGGGGTTTTTGTGAGGGTCAAATGAGATAATTCTTATAAAATATTGCTCTTTCCCTGGGCCAGCTTTCATTACTATAGTATAGTAGAAAGGTGTTTAAGGGGATTAAGATTAAAGCTTGCTTCTGTTACTAACCAGCTGTTAGTGAATAAGCATTTATGTAGTATTGACTATTCTAAGCACTTTATAATTATTTTACAAATATATTGTAAAATTGCAAATATTATATATATAAATATTATATGGAAATATATCTTACATATACAATATAAAATCGCAAATATATTATACATACATATATAAATATTATATGCAAATATATCTCACATATACAATATAAAAGTGCAAATGTATTAAATGCAATTATAGAAAAAAATAACATATTATAAAATAAACATTTTAGAAATATAAAGCCTTTTCTAAAACTGGAAAGTAGATATGGCTATTATCCCCATTTTACACTTGGGATTATTGAGGCAAGTAGAAGTGAAATGACTTGTCCAGGGTTCCAGTTAGTAAGTGTCTCAGGCAGGATTTATACTTAGACCTTCCTGCATCGGGGCTCAGTTTTCTGGCTCCTGTGTCACCAACTGCCTCAAACCCAAACCCCTGAGAGCTTCAGTTTTTTCATCAGAAAAATGGAGATATTAATATCAGCTACCTTCCAGGACTGTCATGAAGATCAACTAAGATTAGACATTTAAAGGATTACATAAATAAAATCTATTGTTATCTCCTTTCTGCAGGTTCCTGCCAATTTGCAAGATCTTTTGTTCCTTTGGGGATGAGACAAAAAGTTTGTTTCTGAAACAGAGTGAGTCAGGTGGGGGGGGCAGGAATATGAGAGCTCAGGGGCTGGAACTCACAATTGTAGGGGCTTTCAACAATACAACACCTCAGGGAGCATTGGTTCATATGGTGTTCCAGGAGTTTCCATATTTGGAGATATTTGGGAATAATGGAATGAGTGTTGAAGTTGGGGTCACAGAATCACAGAATTTGAAAGTTGAGATTCTTTTTAGATCCTTAGAGGCCCTCCAGTCCAACCTTGTACACCAAAGAAGTTTCCTTGTTAGGGATACAACAGTTCCCAGTGAGTGATCATCTAATCTCTGCCTAAAGACAAACCTGCCTTAGATGCTTCCTATCTGTATGGCCTTGGATAAGTCATCGAACTTTGCTAGATCTTAGGTTTCTCATTTGTTAAATACTAGGAGGAAGAAGGGGTCCGTCTAGATGCCCTCAGAGGTGGTTGTCCTTTGTGCTTGAAGAGGACCAAAGTGACAACACTATGTCAGGGTCAAGGTAAAGTGTATTCAACTATGACTGATCAGACCAATACTAGTTCAGAAGGTTCTACTACGAGTTGGGTATAAATGATCATTTTTGACTATCTTTTGATTTAAGTGAGGTAGAGTTGTCCAAAGCCCTTAGCTTCACTCTCTTCCAAAGTCAGGGAAGTTCAGTGGCAAGGAAAAAGTCCACATGAGACTGTCAGTGGCCAGTGGCCTAGTCTGCAGTGGATGATCTTAATTTCTTTGATGTCTGACCAACCTGCTTTAGCTGCCTCCAAGGTCATCGGAACCAATTGTTTCCTCCTATCTATTCCACCAGGGATGTGTTCACATGCTTGGGGTAGACATCCTCCCAACTCACCCACAAGTTTGAGAGCCCCTTGCTTATTATCAAACTGTCTTATCCTGTCTGCTGAGATGATTTTACTGCACATGGTACAGCATCTTGGAACCACAGGTGATAATTGAGTGAATCAGGTGGACACCCAAGATGAGCAGCCCTGAATAGTGCTTGGCAGCCCTCACACCAGAGGTGCTAGTCTTCCCTGAAAAACCTTATACTCTTTCTCAGAGGTGCCTTCTAGCTATAAAACAATGATACTATGAAGAACTTTACCTTTAAAATTATAATTTGTTATGTTAACCGCACTAAGAATCATGTCTGAATCTTTGACCTCTCCAATCCTAGATTTTTTTTTCAGTCATCTATCTCTGTCCATGTCCCTATTTGGGGTTTGCTTGTCAAAGTTAGCAGAGGGTTTTCCATTTCCTTCTCCAGTTCATTTTACGGATGAGGAAATTGAAGCAAATAAGGTGAAGTGACCTGCCTAGGGTCATACAGCGAATAAGTATCTAAGGCTGGATTTGATGCTTTCTTTGCAGAGATAGTGGAGTGGTTTTCCATTTCCTCATTTTATAGCTGAGAAATGAAGCAAATAAGGTGAAGTGATTTGCCTAGGGTCACTCAGCTATTAAGTATCTGAGGTCAGATTTGAATTCAGGTCTTCTAGACTCCAAGTCAGGTTCTCTATCCACTGCTCCACCTAAACTGTCCCACAATTCAAGATACTGGAAATATAAAGATAAAAATGAACTAGCCTTGAGTCTCATGGAAAGGAACACTACAATTATAATATGCATCCATTCCAATCAGAATTTTTGTAAGCATCTATTATATGCAGACACTCTGCTTATCTCTGAGACAAAAAAACTGTCATATAATAACAGTATACAAAATAAACAGAAAATAATTTGGAATGGGTAGACAACATTAATAATTCAGAGGATAAAGAAAGGCCTCATGTCAGATTTAGTAACTGAGCTGTGCCTGAAAGAGAAGGAGAAGGGGGCAGCTAGATGGCACAGTAGAGAGAGCACAGGCCCTGGAGTCAGGAGTACCTGCGTTTGAATCCGGCCTCAGACACTTAATAATGACCTAGCTGTGTGGCCTTGGGCAAGCCACTTAACCCCATTGCCTTACAAAAAAAAAAAAAAAAACGAACAAAAAAAGGAGAGATTCTGGTGAAACTTCTTCCAGTTGTGGAGGCTGGCCCCTTGTAGAACTGGGTTGGGGGGTGGGTCATGTTAATACTTGTTATCTCTTTAGAAGCAAACTGAGGAAATGCTGTGTCTCCATCCCAGCTGGATACCAAGACTTTTGCATCACGTCTGCCTGAGCTCAGGACAATAAGGAGCAGGTCAGCCTGTGCCCAGTCCAAAATCTTGAGAGCTCCTTGGAAGGAACTCATCGAAATATTTTCCAGAGCTCTTCTGGCCCATTCTCTTGCTTTGGAAAGCAAATGGGAGCCTGGTTTCACCTCAGATATTTTCCCTTGGATCTTAATATGCACAAAATGTACTTTTAGGGTTGGTTGTCTATTTAATGAGACCCTTCTCTCTGGCCTGGGAGAAGATCTATTTATTAATTTGTTTTGCCTGGGGAGAGAGGATTCTGGGTGCTGCTGGTAGACACCCGGGGGGGGGGGTGGCAGAGCACAGCATACCCCGTGGTGAGTCTTTTTGCTATTTACCATAATAAAAAAATGACAGTAATTTGAAAGAGAAGTCATTTGAGAAAGAAGGATGTCTTTCTCACTGCTAGTGAAAAAAATAATTGTAGGCTATCTAGTCAGAATGCCAGGGGCCATTTGTCTGGTCTGTTTTGTCCCAGGAGGAAACCAAATGGGAGCTGATGTCTGGAATGGGGAAATGCTCTCATCCTGGACACAAATGTGAGTATCCTGCAGGCAAATGATAGCTCCCTTTTCTGTGAAGTGGGGGTGGGGTAGATTAAAGAGAATTCTATGCTTAGAGGGGACATTATGCATTAGGTGAAAAGAGGAACTCCAATGGTTCTCCATTTTGTTGTTGTTCTCTTTATGGTCCCATTTGGGCTTTTCTTGGCAAAGATACTGGAATGGTGCTGTTTGCTTCTCCAACTCATTTTACAAATGAGGAAACTGAGGCAAGCAAAGTTAAGAGACTCGTCTAAGATGAAATAACTAATAATTCATGAAGATGAGTCTTCCTTATTCCAAGGCTCTGTACGCTGTTTCATCACTTAGTTGTCCCATCACCTGAGATTAAATACAAACTCCTCTATTTGGCATTCAAAACTCTTGACAACCTAGCCCCATCCTCTTAATGGTCCTGAAAGAGAATGTTGAACTTTGGAAAGAACTCCGGTTCTAGACCTGTGTTCTAAGCCTGGTTCTGCTTCTTTCTATCCGTGTTGACCTTGAATTGATCTGTTTGGGTTTCGGGTTCTCATCTACAGAACTATGGGCTCATCTACAAAATGATGGGATTGGAGTTGATGGTCTCCAGGTTGCTTCTAGCTTTTTAGGCATTTTGAATGAATGAATGAATGACAAAAAATTTATTATGTATTTACTATATGCAAAGCCTTGTGCTAAGCGCTGGGAAATCAGTCCCTGCTCTTAAGGAGTTCCCATCCTAATTGGGAGAAGCAATTAAAGAAAGCTAATATTTATATAGGACCTACTATATATATATATGTGTGTGTGTGTGTGTGTGTGTGTGTAGCTCCACTAAATACTTTGCAAGTATAATCTCATTTGATCCTCATAAGAACCCTGGAAAGTAGGTGCTATTGTTGTTGCTCAATTGTTTTCAGTCCTATCCTGTGACTCCCTTTTGGGGTTTTCTTGGCAAAGATACTGGGGTGGTTTGCCATCTCCTTCTCATTTTGCAGATGAGGAAACTGAGGCAAGCAGGGCAAAGTGATTTACCCAGGGTCACACAGCTAATATGTGTCTGAGGTAGGATTTGAACTTAGGTCTTCCTGACTTCAGGCCATGTGGTCTATCCACTGATTAGTATTCCTTATTTATGGATGAGGAAACTGAGGCAGCAGAGGTAACCCTAGAGTGTGACCCTAGGGTGGGTCACACTGTTAGTATCTGAGATCATACTTGAAGTCAGGTCTTCTTAATTTCAGGTCACGTGCTTTATCTACTGGCCTCCTGCTCGGTTTATTTAGACCTTGCATGAAATAAGGTGCAGGAGAGTAGATCCTTGTTGCCTCAGGCTTTATGGGAAGGCTAGAGAAAGGGAATCTTGGAATCAGAAAAGAATCTTAAGGTCTTCCGATCTGGGGTTGTCAATTGGGGGCTTCAGTTATAGACTAAAGTTGGTGTCCTATTTTCTTTAATTGACTCCATAACCCCCATCCTCTTCCTTGAACACTGAAGATATCTTATCTGTGCCCTTAGTCATTGAATGGGTATGGCCTCAGACAAACTGCGACCTGGAAAAGACTTTAATTTAGGAAGGCCATGACCCACTGTATCCCAGGCCATCCCTAGTGGTCTTGACTTTTGTCCTGTCACTAGACTTTGATGATTCTGAAAGAGAGAGTGATGCCTCAGCTCTTGCCCAGCTCTTGCTCAGCTCTGCCCCATTTATATCCAATTCATGCACAAGTCAAGATATCATCCTGTGATATCTTGATGTCTTTTAGAATAAAGGATGAACAACAGCATCTCTGCCTATAATGTTTAGGAAATAGCTGTATTTGATAGTGGTTGAGGGCATACTTCTCTCATTGTCTACACTGGGATTCTGCTTATTTCCTGAGTCCTATAGCTTCAGGATGGATACAGTTGAGAAATAGCATGGTATAGTGCATTGGGGGTTGGCCTCAAAGTCAGGAAGACCTGAATTCAAGTCCTCCTGAGATATACTGGATGTATGACCCTAGGCAAGTCACCTAACTTCTGACTTTAAGTAGATGATAATTTACATTGGAAAAGGGAGTGCCCTTAGCAAGAGTTTCCTGGATCAATGAAGTCATAGGTCTGGTTTAAAAATAATATTAATTTTCATCATTGAACATGAATATCTTCTTAAAGGATCCTTATTATTGGAAGGAAAAGATTAATGTCCTTATAATTTAAGCTATTTTATCAAGTCTATCAAATTTATAGACCAATATTTCATAATTTGGCTCTGCCCAATTCAGTTCTGTCCTGTGTGATTCTTAGTAAGAGTTTGGATAACTAAGTGGTGCACTGTATAGAGTGTTTGGAGTCAGGAAGATTGTCGAGTTCCAATCTGGCCTTAGACACTTATTTACTAGCTGGGTCATCCTGGGCAAGTCACTTAATCCTGTTTGTCTCAGTTTCCTTATCTATAAATTGATCTGGGGGAGCAAATGACAAAACATATCAGTATCTTTGCTGAGAAAAAGCCAGATGGTGTCACAAAGAGTTGGCCATGACTGAATGAATGAACAACAAAAAAGTTTACATTTAGGAAATAAGAACTATAAATTCATTGTTCAAGGAATATAATCACCAGGTTTGTAGACAGGTTTGTTGGCGTTACTCCTCTTGCAAAGGAAGAAATATAATGAGGAGAATGACTGAGTAAGGTCTTGGGATCATCTTGATGGGACTGCCTTCTTCATGCATCGAAGATATCTTATCTGTGCCCTTAGTCATTGAATGGGTATGGCCTCAGACAAACTGCGACCTGGAAAAGACTTTAATTTAGGAAGGCCATGACCCACTGTATCTCATTCACAGGATCATAGAATTTGAGAGTTGGAAGGGATAACAATGGCCCATCTGAATCTAACCCATACATAAAAGAATCTATGCATTATTATATCAGCCCCTGCTTGAAGATCTCCAAAAGGGGGCATTCATCACCTCTCAAGAGAACCCATTCTTGAAAAATACTATCTACCCCCAGAGAGAGAGAACTAATTGAAATTTCACTTTCTTTAATTTTCTTGGTTTTTTTCTCTGTATTTTCTTTTGCAATATGGTTAATATGGAAATATATTTTGCCTGACTTCACACATATAATTGATAGCAAATTGTTTGTGTCCTCAAGGGGTTGGAAGGCAAGGGAAAAAGGGAAAGAATTTGGAACTCAAATATAAAAAAAAAGAATGTAAATTTTTTTCAAATATAATTGTTAAGTATTTAATGAAGTCAATAAAATATATTTAAAATGACTAAAAATTCATTCTCCTTTTGTACAGCTAGCTAAAATTGATAGAAAGTTTTCTTTGAAGTCAAACCTAAATTCACCTCTTTGTTGCTCAAGGTTCAATCCTCTGGGGCTCAACAGATAAAGTCCAATTTCTTCTTCACATTAAAGTCCTTGATATACTTCAAGAAAGTGACCATATCACCTTGGAGTTTTCTAAACTAAATATACCATTTTCCTTCAACCAGATCACGTGTACCATGGACTCATGGTCCTTCACCATTGATCTTCTCTGGACACTCTTTTACTTACCAGTATCCTTATTGAACTGAACACAAGCCTCCAGTTGAGGTTTGGCAAAGACAGAGGGACCATCACCTCCTTGTTTCTAGAAGCTATACTTTTTTTTGTGAAGTCCAAGATCCAATAAACATCAAAGACTTCCATGTAAAACAATCAATTTCCAGTCCAATAACCCTGCCCACCTATCTTTTTTAGAACAATTGCTATCTAATTATTCCTTCTCCTCACATTGTACATGTGAAGTTGATTTTTTTTGTACCCAAGTTGATGATTCTACATTTATCCCTACTGAATTATATTTATTAGATTAGAAACATTAGATTCAGCCCAGTGCTTTAGCCTGCCAAAAGGCAACCAGATACTGCAAAGGATAAAGTCTAGGGCCTGGAGTCAGGAAAGTTCAAATTTGGCCTCAGAAATGTATTAACCGTGTGACTCAGTCTCCATATACCTCCAACTCCTCAACTGGAGGAATAAATGAGATAAAATTTGTGAAGTGTTTAGCATAGTGTTTGGCACGAAACAGGTGATCAATACGTGTTTATTTTTCATTTCTTCCCTTACTCCACCTCCTTTTAGATCCTGACTCTGTCATTCAATGCATTGTTATCTCTCCCAGATTTATGTCACCAATTTGAGGAGTCTTTGTCTAAGTCATTGATAAAAATGTCAAACAGCCTAGGCTTTGAAGTATGCCACTGGAGATCTCTTCCCCAATCAACTTTGAGCCTTTAATAACTAACATTTTATATGTAGAAATCTAATCAATTTTAATCTATTTTAGGTGGAATCCATACATTTCCATCTTTCTCATGGGAAGAATGAAACATTTTTTTTTCAAAAGCTTTGATAAAGTCCAGGTAAATTATATCCATAGAGTTCCTCTCATATACTCGTTTAGCAATCCTGTCCAAAAAGAAAATAAGGTTAATCTGGCATGACCTGTTCTTGATGAAACGTCTCCTTGTAGTTTTCAGCCCTCTTGTGAAAATTGAGGCAACATATGACCTTTTCCAATCTTGACCCTCTCCTATATATTATTATTATTGCTCAGATATCACTGACAGTGGCTCACTTGTAATATCAGCTGGTTCTTTCAGGACTAGAAGACTACATTCATGCACCTGGGGTTGATTTAATCTTCTGCTTTGCCCTTCAGGGCATTCATCAGCTTGCTGAGGTTGTTTCTCTGCAGGATCAGCTGTTATTTTATTAGTATTTCATGGGCAACTAGGTGACAAAGAACAGAGCATTGAGCCCAACGTTCAAATCTGACTTCAGATTTGTAACTTCAGCCATGTAACCCTGGGCAAATCACCTTGTTTGCCTCAGTTTCCTCATCTGTAAAATATGCTGGAGAAGGAAATGGCAAACCATTCTAGTAGCTATGCCAAGAGAATATTAAATATGGTCTCAGCTCCTTCCTAGTTGTGTGACCCTGGGCAAGTCATTTTACCTTGTTTGTCTCAGTTACCTTATCTGTAAAATGAACTGGAGAAGGAAATGGCAAACCACTCATGAAGGAAATCCCAAAGGGAGTCATAAAGAGTCAGTCAGATGCTACTGAAAAAAATGAAATAACTTCCAGTTTTAGTTCTGTTACTTCAGTGAGTTTGGTATAACAAAAGGCTTTTATCCAGATTATAAAAGGATTTTGGGTAAATAGTAAGAAGCATGTGTTAACTCCAATGGGTCCCAATCCATTAAAGAATCATTCCCCAGCAAGAGTCACTGCAGGATATTTTCACCTAAATTGTAAAAATATCTGTGATTAGTCATCTATTTCTATGTTAGCATACATTTTGTCAAGTCACCAATTAGCTTATTTTGGAAGGAAAGAAGGAAACATGCATTTATTAGATGCCTACTATGTTTTAGATACTCTGCTTAAGCCTATTACAAATATTAGATCATTTAATCCTCTTGAAAATCTTAGGAGACAGTTGCTATGACTATTCCCATTTTACAATTGAGGAAATAAAGTTAGAGATTAAATGATTTGCCTAGGATCACACAGTTTCTAAGGCTCTGAGGCTAGATTTGAACTCAATTTACTGTTTCTAGGGGCATCTAAATGTGCAGCGGATAGAACATTGGACCTGGAGTCAGGAAGACTCATAATCCTGAGTTCAAATTTGACCTCAGAAACTTGCTAGTTGGGTAAGCCCCGGACAAGTCGCTTAACCTTGGTTTGTCTCAGTTTCCTCATCTATAAAATGAACTGGAGAAGCAAATGGCAGATCCTCTCCAGGATCTTTGCCAAGACAACCCCAAATGGTGTCACAAAGAGTCAGACACAACTGAAACAACCAGACTTCCTGTTCTGGACCCAGCACTTTGAATGACACAGAATATGTAATAACATTCAGATCATCTATTCTTTGTATCACCTTGGAATCTTCTGAATTTGCAACTTCATTATGGTCTTCCTGCATTTCTAGCTCCATGTCTCATTCCCGAAGGGCAAACTTTGTGGTCTTCATAAACCATTCCAAATTCAAACTCAATGGGAAAAATGAACAGCAACAGAAGTAAAGCAACAGTATTGGTGGCATTGGATACCCTAAGACAGAACAGAGAGGAGAGGTTGAAGTAAATAAAAAACTTATTATTAAATAAGGAGGATCATTCAACTCCATTCTCCCTTGAGTTCATGCTTGTGTTAAGTTTCAAAGGTGTTCTGTTATTATCCATTCTGCATTCAGATTTTGGGAGATAGATCACAAGATTATCATAGATCTTGCTTTTATTGGACAATGCAGACAGAGTCTAGAAAGGATTATACTTGGTAGAGATTTGGGTGGGGAGATTTGGAAGGCAATTCAAGGGCTGATAAAGGGATGGGCATCAAGAATGGAGGGGGCCTCATTTCTCCAGGACAGAGTGGGGAAGATTCAACTTACCCTAACCTGGGGTCACACTGATTACTTGGTTTATATATTTGGCACAGTCTCCACACTCAGAATTCCACATTCATTGCCTGCTCCCCTTGGACATGATGTGAATGTAGGAATGAAAAATCAATGATAAGTATATACTTAAGACCCGAATAACATTAACTAGCCTTTATATAACTCTCTAAGACTTGCAGAGTCCTTTAAAAGTATTAATTCAGCTTATCCTCACAACAGCCCTGAGAGATAGGTACTAAACATAATCCTATTTTTAGATGGGAAAACTGAGGTGGAGAGAAATTAAGTGACTTGCTCAAGGTCATACGATTTATGTCTAAGACTGGTTTTTGAACTGAGGTCTACCTGATTCCAGGTCCAGTTCTCTACTCATTGAACTATTTAGATGAATACAGTTGATACTCAGGATCCAAATGGGGCAGCTTCTTAGGTCTCTACTTAATTTAATCCCAAAGGGGAAGTAAAACTAGCAAAACTAATATTATTGTGGAAATCTCTGTTGTATTAAGTCCATGATTTACTCCCTGTATTGGATACTCTTTACCTAGGAGATTTCAGTAAAGACAGGATATAGTTACCATAGGGATATAACATAGGTGTCATCTGTCAAAGTCCCATTTTGTCTCATTGGTCCTTGGGTATGGGTTGTACAACAGTGAATATCTTTTTTTTTTTTTTTTTTTTTTAGGTTTTTGTAAGGCAAATGGGATTAAGTGGCTTGCCTAAGGCCACACAGCTAGGCAATTATTAAGTGTCTGAGACCGGATTTGAACCCAGGTACTCATGACTCCAAGGCCGGTGCTTTATCCACTGCGCCACCTAGCCGCCCCAGTGAATATCTTTCAATGCTGGATATGAAGACAGTTGTCTTCTAGGTCACCCCTGGGAATTGGTGTTCATATAGATTCCTTTTGGTCGTTATTGATGTTTGGTCATTTTAGTTGTGTTTGACTCCTTGTGACCTCCATTTGGGATTTTCTTCACAGAAGTCCTGGAATGGTTTCCTTCTACAGTTCAATCCTAAAATCCCACAGCTAATAAATGTCTGAGGTCAGATTTGAATTCAAGGCTTTCTGACTCCAAGTCAGGCACTGCAGTCATCAAAATACCTAACTGTCCATTCAAATGGAGTTATTATCAGTTCCTGTAGCTCAGTATTGGTGTGATGTCAATGTTTCCTTTTAAATACTATACAACCACTTTATTTGAGTTTTTGGTTACATTTCAAAGATCCCTGAGTCTTATAATCAATTTTGTTTTCAAGAGAGGGCCTTGTGTTTTCTGTTCTTAAGATAGAACAGCATACTCAATTTTTAAAATGGAGTTTTTAGAAGATCTAAATGAATTCATGATCAAATCTGCTCTCAACAAACTTGTATAGAATGATCATCTTTTCCATCTGAGGGAGAGAAGATCAGATATTCCTCCTTTTCTGACTTAACTCCTAAGGTCCCGAATCTCTCTGCAGATTTGAAAACTTGCTAGATAGATCCAGAAGACAGGTTAACATTTATTTAGAGTTTTTGTTAGGACTTGGTGAATTTATGAGATAGATCAGCAAGTAAGAATAAGGAGATACCAAAATTAACTCTTCAAAATACATTTCCCCATATTATTGTCTACTGTTAGCTCTGGTCTCTCCTCTGAAAAATGCGAGGAAAATGAGGAAAGGCAAAATCTATGATTAAAGGCTCTATTTTATTGGTCAGAACAAATATATTTTTCTCTCCACAATTATCCAAGCAACCAATTCATTTCATCACTCACACTGATTCTCTATGAAATGCAGAGAGGATACATGCATATCCCAGCACAGAAAGATACAATCAAAATTCCAAAGTCTCTGTGCTCTGTAAATTCATCAAATTAATCAGGAGACACATTCCTTATCAGCCCCTTAGATGCCTTCTAAATTTATCATCCTCAGACAAAGTCCCATTTGTCCCTTACTAGTAGATAAGGCTCTTTTAATAATAGGAGATAGTGAATACTATGAATCAAATGGGGGGTACAAAGAACCAAATATTAAAGTTGTTCAAAGGAAGGAAAGCTAATTGTGGTTTGGACCCGAGAAAAGGCTTCCTGGGGGAAGGTGACACTTGACCTTGGTATAGAGAGAGAGAGAGAGAGAGAATAAGGAGAAGGATTTTGAATGGGAAAGTATCGAATAACTTTTATTCCTGGGGTATTTAACACCTTAGGCTCATATTCTATTTATGATATTTACTTCCTTTGTCATCTTAGGAAAGTCAATTAACTCATCCAGGTCTCGGTCTTATCACCTGTAAAATGAAGGGAGTGGATGACATGGCTTATGAAAATCCTTCCAGTTTTAAACATGTGATTCTATTATACCTCATATATTCTCATGATCTTTCTCCCAAGATGCTCATTTAAAAAAATTAGGAATCAGGGAAGAGCATGATTGGTGTCTTATACTAGATGAACTCAAAGAATGGATGTACTGGAACAAGTTCATACTCACTTTTGAGAGCTAATTGTTATATTTTTCAGTGTGAGCATTTACACCTTGGAAATGGGCAAACTCTATACATCAGGGCTTGATTTATTGCTTTTTTTTGGTTATCTAGACAAGAAAATAATGGAGAAAAAATTTATTAATTTGGATAAACTTCCAAGTATGTTATGTAAACATCCCTCTCTCCTCTCCCCTTCCCTCAACACAGCTCAGAAAATTCTTCTCCAAATACCAGTCACATAGATAAGACAGGTTCAGTGGCAAGGTTATATCTCCTTGGAGTTCAAAGGTACTTTGGAGGAGTTGGAAATGATTTTTATAGTGCCAAGGGTTTAAGCCCCCACCAATGTTTTATCTCCCAAGAGTTGAGAATCAATTAGTCAGCCTACATCGAGATATTTTTAGCATGGGGTATTTCCTAAAGTGGTACAATAAAATTATTTGGTAAAAAAGTACCCCAAAGCCTATAACACCCTCTTCCACAAATATACATGGATTCAAGAAGAAAATGGGCTTGAGTTCAGAGGAGAATATGTAATAAAGGAATAATTTGCTATTCCTTTTTGCTGGAATTCCTTTTCTCCCATGATGTGATGCTGGGCTTCTCATGGAGTCATAAATATATAACCAGTCCTGTTTTGCTTAGATCCCAATGGGAAGACAGGAAGTCTAATAGTTTCTTTTTTAAAATAATTTTTTATTTATTTAAGGCAATGGGGTTAAGTGACTTGTCCAAGGTTGCACAGTTAGGTAATTATAAAGTGTCTGGGGTCAGATTTGAACTTAGGTCTTCCTGAATCTAGGGCCAGTGCTCTGTCCAACTAGCTGCCCTGGAAGTCTAATACTGTCTAGGTATTTTGAAATTCCCATGGCCCTCCTTCATCAAAAGAGTTGGGTGAAGGAGAGTGGAGGCAGAAGTGTGTTGGAGCAAGCTTGAAAGAAAGAATGATTGGGGATGGGGAAGAATGGGATGGAGGGAAATGCAGCTAGCAATAGCAACTGTGGGAAAAAAATAATGAAGCAACTTCTCTGATAAAGTTATGATAAAGAAAGTGATCCATCCCAAAGACAGAGCTAATGGTATCTGCACACAGACTGAATACAGAATGAAGCACACTTTTTTCTCCCATTTTATTTTTCTTGTGGTTTCTCCATCTCTGTGTGGAGGAGGGGAGTTATATTTACTTTTACAATAAGACTATTGTAGTAATATGAAAAAATAAAATAAATAAATAAAATGGAATTCTGGGGAAAAAAGAACTACAGCATTATATACAGCCTGGGAGACACTGGCACAAGATTGCTTACCATATCATACCCTCATCAGAGCAGGTGTTGTGCTCTATGAGGAAGGCATAATTGAAACAGTTCAAAGGAAATGTGGCATACATGAGTTTAGAGTACCCATCCTAGGTGTTCATATGGACTATTTGTGCCCATCCTGTGATAGAGCATTACAAGTTTATATTAGTCTTAACAATCACAGTCAGACATATAGGAACCATCTCTAACATTGTGATGTCGTTTTGGTCATCTTTGATAACAAAGGACAAGAACCAATTATAGATACATGTATATATGCATAAAACGGCATAAGTTGGCTTTTTAACAACTGGTTCTCTAAAAGACATGACATATTGCAAAATTTAATCTGTATTATTAACATTTCTCCACCACTTTTTAAGTCTAAATATTCAGTTAAAAAAATGTAACCCTAATTTATCATATTTATCAATTTCTAAAATATAAATGTTCACTCTTAAAACTAATATTTAGGGGGCAGTTAGGTGGCAAAGTGAATAGAATAGTGACCCTAGAGTCAGGAGCACCTGAATTCAAATCTAGTCTCAGACATAATACTTACTAGCTACTAACTCCATTGTCTTGCAAAAAAAAAAAAAAACAAACCCCCAAAAAAAGAAGAAAGCTAAAATATAACAATTGTTTCTTTCTGGCTGCTTGTAATATTTTCTCTTTGACTTGGGAGTTCTGGAATTTGAGTATATATTCCTGGAAGTTTTTATTTTAGGATCTCTTTCAGGAGGTGATCAGTGGATTCCCTCGATTTCTATTTTATCCCCTACTTCTAGGATATCAGGGCAATTTTCCTGGAGAATTTCTTGAAAAATAATATCTAAGTTTTTTTTCCTGGTCATGATTTTCAGGTAGCCCAATAATTTTTATTTTTATTTATTTTTATTTTTTATTTTTTTAGATTTTTCGAGGCAATGGGGTTAAGTGGCTTGCCCAAGGCCACACGGCTAGGTAATTATTAAGTGTCTGAGGTTAGATTTGAACCCAGATACTCCTGACTCCAAGGCCAGTGCTCTATCCACTGTTCCACCTAGACACCCCTTAGCCCAATAATTTTTAAATGATCTCTACCAGATCTGTTTTCCAGATCAGTTGTTTTTCCAATGAGACATTTCACACTTTCCTCTAGTTTTCCATTATTATGATTTTGTTTTATTGTTTCTTGAGTTCTCACAATGTCATCAGCTTCCCTTTGCTCTGTTCTACATTTGAAGGAATTATTTTTCTTCTGTTCCATCAGATCAATTCTGCTTTTTAAGGCATTCTTCTCATTGATGTTTTGGACTGCTTTTCCCATTTGATCTAAGTTGGTTTTTAAAATGTTATTTTCTTCAATATATTTTTCTATGTCCTTCACCAAACTGCTGATTTTGTTTTCATGTTTTTCCTACATCACTCTCATTTTTCTTCCCACTTTTTTCTTTACCTCCCTTACTTGATGTTCAAAATCTTTTTTTTTAGCTCTTCCATACAGAGCCTGAGACCAATTCATATTTTCTTGGAGGTTTTAGATACAGAAACTTTGACTTTGTCATCTTCTTGGTGCATATTTTGATCCTCCATGGGACCAAAATTATTGTCTATGGTATGTTGTTTGCTCATTTCCCCAGTCTATAACTTGATTCTAACTCTTTGTTAAGAAGGCACTCTGCTTCCAGCATGAGGGACACATTTTTCCAAGCTTTGGAGGGTTTTTGCAGCTGTTTTAAGGGACATCCCTCCCCATCCCTTCCCCAGAGGAACTTCAATTCCTTCAAGGTCTTCTGAAAGGCTCTTCCTGCTCTCCTGGACTGTGCTCTGGTCTGTGGATATTCACAAGCACTTCCCTCTGCTCTGGAAATGTGAGGAGGATCCCTGCTCCACTGTGGTAGTATGGGGACTCAGTCTTTGACCTGGATCTGAATATGGGCAAAGCAACAGAGACTTGCCCCAGGGATAATGGAAAAATTTCTGCAGTCTCTCCCAATCCTCTCAGCATCTGTGGACTGAGCACTCTGAAAGCACTGCTGGGTGGTTCTGCAAGTATGCTTCTGGTTCCCAGACTGGGGCTCTGCTGAGGCCTGAGCTGACCTGGGCTCCATGCTCACTCTGGTGCAGCAGAGTTTTCCTGCTGACTTTCCAAGTTGTCCTTGGCAATACCTGGATTGAGAAGTCTGGAAACAGCTCTACTGAAACAGACCCAGTCACCCTCAGGGAGCAGGTGCTCTGTGGGCTGTTCCTGGATGACTGACACAGGTTTGCTCCAACAGCCAGCATAACCCAGGTTGTGTTTCAGCCCTTTCCAATCCCAGTGGAACAGACCCTTCCTATGGATCTTCCAAGTTGTCTTGGACCAGAAAATTGTTTCTACTCAGTCTTCTATGGGTTCTGGCTCTCTAGAATTTGGTAAGTCATAATTTAAAGGCATTTGGAATGATCTGGGATTTCTTGCCTTTACGCTGTCATCTTGATTCTACCCGCCAGTTCTAAAGTTCTTTTTTTTAAAGGTTTTTGCAATGCAAATGGGGCTAAGTGGCTTGCCCAAGGCCACACAGCTAGGTAATTATTAAGTGTCTGGGACCAGATTTGAAACCAGGTACTCCTGACTCCAGGGCTGGTGCTTTGTTCACTACACGGCCTAGCTGCCCCCAGTTCTAAAGTTCTTAAGAGAGACTTTCAGTATATCTTGCTATTGTTTCTTCTGACTCCCTTGTGAGTGCTTGCTCTCTACGAGGTCTTCATAAAATAGACCTTTTGGCAAATGTACATTGAGCATTCCATCAACATGCCCAATCCATTATAGTTGCGCCCTCTGTAGTAATGTAGTAATGTTAGAATGCTAGGCAATTTAGCTCAAGGAAGAAATTCACTCTCTTATTTTCTTCTACCAAGTGATCTTCAGAATCTTACTAAAACAATTTAAATGGAAGCAATTCAGTTTCCTGACATGGTTCTGCTAGACTGTCCAGGTTTCACAGGCATACAGCAATGAGGTCAGCACAATGGCTCTGTCTAATACCTCTTCTCTCTCATACTTTCGTTTGGAACGTCCCAAAATACTGAACTAGCTCTGGCAATGCTTGTGTCAGCCTCATTGGCAACGTGAACCTCCCTGGAAAGGACACTGACAAGTAGGGACACTGCCAAGGTAAGTGAATTTGTCCCCAGTTACCAAAACATCTCCATTTGCTGAAATTGATAGTATACGGATGGAGTGGTGCTGGCTGGTGGAGCACCTGGGTTTTCTTGGTTTTAATTATTAGACCAAAATGAGCACAAGCAAAGGATAATCAATCCACACTTTGTTGTATCTTAGCTTCAGAGGCTGCATTGAATGCACAATCATCTGCAAACCAACACTCCTTTCACTTTGATCTTGACTTATGAAACTTTTCAAAATGAAGAATTTACCATCAGTGTGGTAGCTTACCTTGATGCTGTGTTCATCTTCAAATGAAGGCATCTGATAACATGGCTGAAAACATCATGCTAAAAAGTATGGGAGCAAGGATACATCCTTGTTTCATTCCATTTGTGACAGGGAAATATTGAGAGCATCGTACACCATCCAGAAGTTGGGCAAGTACAGTCATGAGCCTACATACAATACTGATGAACTTCTCTGGGCAGCAATTTTGACATAATTTTCCATAAACCCTCATGATTGTTGGTATCAGAGGCCTTGGTCAGATCTAGAAACATTATGTACAGACAGACCTCTGTTCTGCTCCTGGAATTTCTTCTGTAGTTGTCCGGCAACAAACACCATATCAACTATTCAAATGCTGCCTTCTTAGAAATGGATGAACTATTCTGATGGTAAATGCTGTGGAATTCTTGTTTTTCATTTAGCAACTTCTGTCTTTCTCTATCATTTTCATCAAACTAGTCTTGATGTTTATGAATATTCTGACTTAAATGAGTAAATGCAGTACTGTATGCCAGCTTTCTCTGAAACTCACCCACTCTTTTTCTGTTCCACTGTTGCCAACTATGTGGAGACTTAGTTTTTCCTCCAAGTTAGCAACAAATCGTTCCCTTTCAGAGAGACACTCTGATGTCTTGACTTTAATTATTCTAGTATTCATTTTGCTTTGGGGTCACAGCTTTGGTTAAATGTGAATATTTAGCTTAGAGAGGATGAGTCTGTTATCAGTCCAGCACCCTGCACCACACATTGCCTTTGTCACTCTCATATCCTGTCTGTCTCATCTCTTTACAATCACATATTCTATTAGATTCCAATTTTGCTATGAGGGAGCATCCAGGAAATTTTATTGAAACATTTAGGTAAATGGAAGACTGTTTCTGATGAGAAAATCATGAGATGCACAAGTTTTTAGTAGAAGGTGACCATTGCTGTTGCTGTTTCTAACCCCATTTCTCCCAAGGACTCCCTGCCATGTCTGATAATCTGAGCTTACTCTAACATGAAAGTCACCCAGAATTATAAGCTTGTCTTCTTTTGATACTTTGATGATTAGGGTCTCCAGGTCTTCATAAAGTTTTCAATTCATTAAGATTTGTCATGGTGGGAACATAGTCACTGATGATAGTGTAATGGATTGTTTCTAGAAGAGGCTATCTCATTACCATGAGCCTGTTGTTAACTCCTTTTGATAGGTATTCAAGAATGTTGATAAGATTAATTTTGATTGCAAAACTTACCCCAGATTCACAGCCCTCCCCTTTACTACAGTCACTCCAGAAAAGTGTGTATCCAACTCTGAATGCAGTAAGCTGGTCTTAATTTGCCAATCTTGTTTCACTCAGGGCTGCTCTTTGGATATGATACTTGTCGAGTTCTCTTGCAAAAGAGCTGTTTGTTTTATAGATCTACCACATCTTGTGTTGTCTATGAGTGTGCACACATTCCAAACTCTGAATCTTTGAGTTTTTGTAGATTTTTTTTGTCTCAATTGCACTATGGGATCCCCACCTGCTGCAGTAATCAGGTCAGGGTAGGATAAGCAGACAATTTTTAGAGACCTTTTCTAACCCCTTCCTCACATCAGGAGGTGAGCAGTGTGATCCTTAAAAGAGCTGCTCAGTCACCCAGGAGATGCCAAATCCACTGTTGCTTTCAGTGGGAAAATGATTTTATGGCCTGGGCTGCCTATGTGCAGGGTTGTGATTATAACTCCCAGTGTATTCACACCTGCTGCTTTGCCACTTGCCTGCCTCCACAGGACTTTGAGGAATGGTAAAGTATGGGTGATGTCTTTTGAAGAGTACATAAATTGGACTTATGTGAAGCAGCATTGCACAAAGTCATCAGCCTCTCTCTTTTCCAAAGTCATCATTATCCGGTGTGGCAAGAGAGAGTCAAGACAAATGGTGATAGCTCTAGATGCATTGGATGACATTTGGTGTCTTTGATGTCCAACCAAGCTCTAAGAGCTCCACAGCACCTGCTTCAGTTGATTTCATGGTCATTGGAATATAGGGTTCTCATTGGCCATTCCATTGGTGGAAGACTTCATATGCTTTGGGTAAATACCCCTCAACTCATTGATGGATTTGAGATCCCTCAGCTACCCTCAACCTGGTTTACCCTGTCTGCCAAAATGATTTACTAGGGTGTGGACATTGTACATGTTAAAGCTTTTTGGAGTCACAGGTGAGAGGTGGCTCAGGTGGACATCAAAGGTGGAAAGCAGCCCTGACCACACCCTATACTTCATACATACACATATATACCCATATGAAACAAGGCTATATGCATGTACATGCAAAATGAATACAAGATATTTGGATTTGGAGAAGAGAGGAAAGGGGAGGGCATTACTGTGAGCAAATGTGAAGTGATTAGAATGTTTAAATAAAGTCTAGCAGACAATTAGGGGAATAAAAGAGCACTTAGGTGGTGCAATGGATAGAGCACCAGCCCTGGAGTCAGGAGGACCTGAGCTCCAATCTGGCCACTGGATACTTACTAGCTCTGTTATCTTGGGCAAGTCACTTCACCCTGGTTGCCTCATATCCAGGATCATCTCCAGTGGTCCTCATTCAGATCTGACCACTGGACCCAGATGACTCTGGAGGAGGAGGTGAGGCTCATGACTTGATCTGGTCTTCCCCCTGCCCACTTGCATCTCATAGCATCTTCCTGATGTAATGATCTTTTCTGAGAATGAAGGACAAATATCATCTTTATCTTGGAAAGTGTGCAGATATCAGTTGAAGGAGGAAAGTCAGGAAAAGTAAAGAGCTGTAAAAACATGTAAAAGAGCTGTAAAAGCTGTAAAAGCAAAGAGTCATTGTTGGCTCTTGCTTGGCAAAACCTCATTACCCCTCACTTCATCTTGGTTCTCACAGGCAGATGTTTACTTCACCCTTGAACCAGAAAGCCATATCTCCTATCTGTGCTCATGTTCACATAGGATGCTTTCTTGTGGACTGCAATGCTTTCATCTCATTTCTCTATTGGACCTTGTACTTAACATATGTATATATTTTTTTATTCTCTTTTTCCACTTTTATATCTCCTCTATCCTCTTGGGAGGAGGTAAGCTCCTTAAGTTTAGTACTTTTTAAAAATCTTAAACACTTAATATTTTTTTTTATCTTAAACACAGTGTTCTTGCCCAGAATAGCCACTTAATTCAACATTTTCTTGTTGAATGAATGAATGAATGAATGAATGAATGAATGAAAGAATGCATGTTCTACAGGAAATTCTCAACCATTTCAAACTTCTTGGTCTTAAAAAAATGATGTTTGTGTGAGTATGTTTGCAAGTATACTTTCCATAAGTGGTTTCCATTTACAGGGTACTTTATGGTTCCAAAGCTCACAGACTGTCAGAATTGGAAAAGACTCCAGAGGCCATCTAGTATACCAAAAGCCAGTAATTCGGGCCAGCAATTGGCCAGTAGAGGGAAATTTACCTCCACTGATGCATTTAAAACATAGCTGACCAGTGATTATTTTCTTTTAAGAAAGAAGTCAGAGTCAGAAGCAATTGTGGGGATGGATGGGGAGCATCAGAACCAAAGATTGATGCTGGGGCAGGGAGGGAGCTGAAGCAAACAGAACCAGTGACAAGATGGTGAAGCTGGAGATAGGAGCTGGCTCTGGCTGGGAGAGCAATTTGATTATCTTATAAATTCCTCCATTAACTCTAGAGCTTTCCAGTACCTTCAAAATATTCTCCTTGGCATTTAAAGCCTTTAACAATCTACCCCTTTCTGACCTTTTCATCTGTCTTACACATTACTCCTTCCTCCATCCTTTCTGGTTCAGTCCTAGTCTGCTCACTCTTCCTTCATTTCCCATCTTGGTGGCTTTATAGGATTCTCCTCAAGTCTGGAATGCAGCTTTCCCAGCTTCCTTTAAGACTCAACTCAATTCCTTCCTTCTGAAACAGGCCTTCCACAATTCTCCATGCTAGGAGTGTCTTCCCTCTGAGATTACTTCATATTTACTGAGTATATACATGTAATGGGAGTTCTAGATACAGTGATGTATAGATTCCATCAACTAAGCTTGCTCAATTGATGCAGCCTCTACACATGGAGTATGCTATGGGTCAAGCTTTTGAGAGAATCTTAATAACATGTAAGGGAAGAGCCTTTGGAGCAAGCCATTCTGTCAATAAATGTTGTTTTTGTTGTGTCCCATTCTTCATCTTCCCATTTGGAATTTTCTTGGCAGACACACTGAAGTGGCTTGCCATTTTGTTCTCTGACTCACTGTACAGATGAGGAAACGGGGGCAAACAGATGAAGAGGCTTAACCGGGGTCCTATACCTAAGTAAGCCTCTGAGACTGGATTTGAACTTAGGTATATAAGATTATTGGGAGAGAGAATATGCAAAGAAATATAGATAGGATGAAGTGGAGATAATTGGTGGAATGAATGCACTAGAATGAAGGAAAACTGGGAAAAATTTCTTTTAAAAGCTGAGACTTGAAGGCATCCAGGGATACCAGAGGTGGAGATGGAGAGGGAGGAAATTTCAGGAATGAAGAAAAATCAGTGAAAAGATCTGAAATTGAGAGAGGGAGTGTCTTAGGCAAAGTACAAGTAGGAGGCCAGTGTGAATGGATCAAATTGTTCTTGATGGGGGGGGGGGTGTAAGAAGATTAGGAAGATGGGGGGCAGGTTGTAAAGTGATTTAGAAACTAAAAAGAGGATTTTATATCTGATGCCCTAGGGGAGAAGAAGCAATTGGAGTTTATTGAGTAGGATGAAGGACCAAGCAAGACCTTTACTTCAGGAAGGTCATTTCCTAAAGGGCATTTAGTCCCCACCAACTTCATTGCATGAGGGGTTGATGGTCTGCACTAGAGGAGTGACTGTGTCAGAGGAGAGAAGGGGGCTTATTCCAGAGATGTTGCAGAAGGGAAATCAATAGGTTTTGGATATAGCACATAAGAGATAGTGAGGAGAAGACTCTAGAATGATCCCGAGGCACTGGGAGATGGCTATTGCCCTCTACAATGACAAAATGGTAGCATGAAGAAAGATTTAGGGGGAAAGCTAATTAGGTCTGTTTTGGACATATTGATTTGAAGATGTCCATGGGACATTCAATTTGCACTGTCTCATAGACATGTGTAGTTGTTGTGTAACTGTTTTTGGTTGACCAGCCATACGAAGGGAAAGCTAGGTGGTGCAGTACATAGAGCAGGAAGATTCATCTTTGTTAGTTCAAATCTGGCCTCAGACGTTTACTAGTTATGTGATTCTGAGCACTTAATTGGTGCTTAATAAATATTGACTGATTGATCCAACACACAGTGATAGTTAAGTGCCACATTGAACAGAGAATTGGCCTTGGGATCAGGAAGACAATAGTTCAAATTCTGCCTTGGTTACTCATAAATGCTCATTTCACTATTTGTATAATGAGAATAAAAATAACAGCATCTACCTCAGAAAGCTGTTTTCAGGATCAAATGAGATAATCTGTAAAGTGTTATGTGAATGCTAAGTATTGCTATTGTTTGCTATCTTGTCTTCTTTTCTTCGAGGTAAACATACCCAGTTCCTTCTGCGGATGCTCTTAAGGCATGGCCTTTCTTATTTATTATCTCATCAGATCCTCAGAAAAACTCTGGGAGATTGATAGGATAGGCCTTTTTTGTTTTGTTTTGTTTGGTTTAAATGAACCAATGATTTCATTGTTACTGGCAAGTCCCCCAAAAGATGCTTCTACAAATTCAGTAGCTAACTTAATGGTCTTAAAGAGCTCTTTAAGGACCCTGAGAGAGTGTGACATGGCCAAGGTCACTCATTATGTATTAAAGGGAGGATTTGAACTCAGATCTTTTTGACTGAGGTCAGCTCCCTAGCCATTTTTCCAGTCTACCTCTTGGTATAGGTATATTAGACTTACTTTGCAAATGAAGAAACAAAGCTTGGAGGGTTTTCATGTTGGGTCCAAGGTCCCATAGGCAATAATAAGTAGTATTGAACATTCAGGTCCTCTAACTCTAAGCTTAGGGATTTTTGCACTCATCCATGGTTCCAGCCTTCTCCTAATCATGAAAAATCTGAGCTGGCAGTAGATGCTGCTTCAGGCCTCTGAGTGAGAGAGTGGCCATTTGATTCATCAGTCAGCAACTCATGTGAAGTCTGGAAGCAGCAGGGGAGAAGGCAGACCATGCTGTTGGTGAGCTTACTCTAACCCCATGACCAATTATGCTCTGAGGACAGAGAGATGCCTTATTAATGCTTCTAGCCTGGAGCAAAATGGTCCAAAGTTGTACAGATGAAGACAATTTTCTTGATTTAAAAGAGCAGAAGAAGGCCCTGATTCTTCAAGAATCTCCAGGTTCTAGGAGACATCAACCCATCAGGAGAGCAGCAGTCTCAATCAGTGGGATAATTATTTTATTTATTTTAAAAGGCAAATGTATCTTGTCTTCTTGGGGAGTCTGGTCTGTCTTTCCATTATTTATGGAGTCATATTCAAAGATGTTGGCTTGATCCAGTATTCCCCTGAGGGTGTTCACCCCTTTCTGGGAGGCTTCTTGGGAAGCATCAGAAAACACAGGATCTTCTTATTCAGTAGGAAAGACTGAGGGATAAAGAGCTGGAGGACAGCCAAGACTTTCACATATCATTGTATTAAGGGGATTGGGTTGATCAAGAATGAGATTCCATAGAGTTTGTACTCTCTCCTCTCTCTCTCTCTCTCTCTCTGTTTCTGTCTGTGTCTGTCTTTCTGTTGTCTCTCGATGTTTCTCTCTGTCTCTGTTTCTCTGTCTCTCTCTGTCTCTCTGTCTCTCTGTCTCTCTCTCTCCCCCCACTCCCTCCTTCTCAATCTCTGTCTCTGTCTCTCTCTCTTCTCTTCCTCCCTCCCTTCCTCCCTTTGCCCAAATCTTTGTTTATATCTCTCTCCCCCACCTCTCTCTCCTCTCCCTCCTTCTCTCTCAATCTCTCTTTTCTCCCTCCCTCCTTCCCTCCCTTCCCCTTCCCCTCCCCCATCTCTGTCTCTCTCTTCCTTCCACCTCTCTCCTCTTCCTCCCCCTCTGTCTCTGTCTCTATCTGTCTCCCTTCCATC
Source organism: Macrotis lagotis (assembly GCF_037893015.1). Lineage (NCBI taxonomy): Eukaryota > Metazoa > Chordata > Mammalia > Peramelemorphia > Peramelidae > Macrotis > Macrotis lagotis. The sequence goes on from NC_133666.1 coordinate 658,849,921, forward strand.
TCTCTCTCTCTCTCCCCCCCTCTCCCTCCTTCTCTGTGTGGTTCCTTTCCTCTCTCCCCCTCTCTTTCATACTTCTCCTTTCCTCCTTCTCTCTCTCTCTCTCTCTCTCTCTCTCTCTCTCTCTCTCTCTCTCTCCCCCTCCCTCCTTCCCCTCTCTCTCCTATCTCCCCCTTCTTCCAAGGGGATAAGGTTTCCTTCTCTCTGAGAATTAGCAACACTGCATTTGGAGTCATAAAATCTGTCTTTGTACATTACTCCCTGTGGGACTCCAGACATCACATCACTTCTCTGGGCCTCAGTTTACCCATGAATGGTCACATTGCATGATCTGTAGGATTCCTTTTAGTTCTAAAGCTCTGATCCTATGAACTCTTCAGAAGACCTTCCTGGATGTCCTACCAGCACCTCAAGCTCAGTTTATCCTGGGTCCTGTATATTTCCTCCTAAGTTTTATCCTGTCTCTGACTTTCTGACCTTATAATTTTTTCATCCTTAGTTCTTCTCCTTGGAATAACTTGTTTGCATGTCCACCCTTTCTAAACTTCCATCTGTGGTAGAAACTTCTGACCTTGTATTGATCTAATCAGCTATAGTTGAACATACTGTCCCTTGACCTCAACATGAGGATGTCATTTGGTCCTCTTCAGAATGAAGGACAAAAATCAACTTCTGCTTAACAGGTCATAGGCAGAAGACTTCATCCAGACAACAGCAGTTAAACAAGAAAGGATCTATGATGTAAGCTTGTGATTTTTAGAAATTGGTCAGGTTTGAGATGACTTAGAGCCAGGAGGCATAATTAGCCCACCAGAGCAGAGGATCATAGTTTCAGAGATGGAAGGGATCTTTGCTATCATTTTGTTTAACTCTTTCCTTTTATAGATGACTGTTGACTGACTGACTAATAAGGATAAATGTAAAGTCTTGCACTTTGGTCCAAGAAATAACGTTATAAGTACAAGATGGGGGAAATATGGCTGGACAACATGTTGTCTGAAAAAGATTTAGGACTTTTGAATGAACAGAATTTTCCATGTGTCAACAGAGTATCCAAGAATGGTAGTGCAAACTTAGTCTGCATTAAAAAATGTCTGTTTTCTAGGAACAAGGTATTGATAATCATAAAGTAATCTGTTCAGACTGCATCTGTAGTATTGTGTTCTTTTCTGGCACTATAATTTAAGAAGGTCAAATCAATTGGTGAGCCTCCAAAGGAGAGCAATCAGAATGGTTAAGGGTCTTGAATCTTTGCACATAAGGACCCATGGAAAGAACTGGAGGTGTTTAATTTTGAGGAGAGAAAATTTAAGGGAATCTGATCGAATTCTTCCAGTATATGAAGGACTATCTCCTGGAAGAGGAATTCAATTATAATGATTTCTAATATTTTATTTGGAACTTAACAAACAGCAAATAAAATGATCTTCAGAGGGATCAGTCTTGTTCTGCTTGTTCCCTTGGGGCAAACTGGAGAGGAATGGGTAGAAAGGGCAGAGAAGTAAATTTAGGTTTGATGTAACTGCTTCATTTAGCTTAGAGCAATCCCTTATCACGGAATCTTCAACCAGTGACTTGGATGCTGCAGATTGGCTATGGTATAGTTTGCTATGGGTTAGATTAGCTGGTCTCTGAGAACCCTTCCATTTCCGGAATGTTTTGATTCTGAAGTCTTTGGTTGTTTATTCTAGATTTTATACTTTAATTTCTTTATTTTAATAAAACCTTCTTCTATGACACAATGAAGAGTTTTTTGCAAGTGGGGATTTGTACAATATGGCATCCTATTGCATAGGCTTTCCCAGGTTGTCTGAGTGGATGCTATGAGACCATAGAAAGAGATCCTTCCAAGGATTCCTGGGTCTTTGTTACATTTCTAAAATATGAGTTACACATACAACTCAAATGACATTTCTTCCATGAAGACCCCTTTGATTCCTAAGGCTGATAATTACATTTCATCCATGTTTTTTTTTTCACTTCTAAAATGCATTTTTTCCATGTAATATTGTGTATTACAGTGACCATTATATTTGCTTTATCCCCCTGGATTGTGAGATCTATGAAGGTAAGGACCATCTCTTATCTATATTTGGCATCTCCCAAGGCTCAGCCAAGACACATAGGTTTTCAATAAATGTTTATTAAAATTGAATTGGATTTAATTGAATTAAAATTGAACTTGGATGCTTTTAAAGGATTGAGTACATCATTTCTAAATGTATGCAAATAGGACTGGATAATGAGGCTGTTTCTGGCAAAACCACTTTGGAATGGTTTGTAGCAGATGTGAGTTAAATTCAGGGCTTGTCCCAGTGACTCATGGTGCCCCTAAAGTTAGCTTATCCCTGGTCTTAGCCTTGGGAGATGATTCTGGGGATGTGGTCTAAGAAGGCAGGAAATGTGATATCTGCATATGACATATTTGTATGTCTGTGTACATGTGTATACTTGTGTATGGGCATCATATTCACAGATTATCATTGGCAAAGTATGTGGGGATCTATTTGTACATATGAATGGGTGTGGCAGTGTTTATGTTTCTATAGCAGAACACATTGTAGACATGGTGTGTGTGTGTGTGTGTGTGTGTGTGTGTGTGTTTATGTGGGTGGGTGTATATGTATATGTGTGTGCATGCATGCATGCATGTGAACCCAGATCAGCCTGTATGCCCCAGGAAAGGGCTCCGGGAAAGTGATTTTGCAAATGAGCTGAGTTATGGGCTCTCTCTTTTCACTGCCAAAGATTGAAGAGAATGTTCTGGATGCTTGGATGCAGCAAAAAAAGAGGAAAAAAAATAAAGTTGGGCATTTTCTGAGGAGCCCATGATTCATTTCCCCAGTGGGAGCATCCATGCAGATGCTGTGACATCTGCACTCTGCAGAATTATGCAAATAAGGGCAAACTTTTGCTTTTGAAAAGCAAATGTTGCCTCAGCTCATTCCCTCTCCTCTTTTCCTCTGTCCTCTTTCTGACCCTCCCCTCTGTAGTAGCCAAGGGATGAATCTTCTGGTCAAGCTTTAGTGAGGAGAAGAGTTCTTAAAGTTAATTTAGCAATCAATAAATATTTATTAAGCATTGACAGGGCCAGACATGTTGCTATAGCATTGCTGCTACTGATGCTCATTCGTGTCCAATTCCTTATGATTCCATTTGGGGTTTTCTTGACAGAGATATTGGAGTGGTTTGCCATTTTTTTCTTCTCCAGCCCATTTCCGAGAAGAGGGTGCAGTGACTTGACCAGTCATATAGTTAGTAAGTATCCAAGGCAGATTTGAACTCAGGTCTTTCTAACTCCAAGCCTGGTTCTCTATTCACTGCACCATCCACGGGAAATACAGAGAAGAGACAAAAGAGAGATCCTGCCCTTACGGAATGTATAGAGCTTAGCACAATGCTTAACAAAGTAGGCTTTAATAAATATTTATTGAACAGATGAATCTAATAGAAGAGACCACTGGGATCATCTAAGTCATTCCTCCTATCGCCATTAGACAGAAGGGGAAGTTAGAAATGAAATTATTGGCTCAACCTAGATATGGACAACATTGGATTTGAATCCAGAACCTCTGAAGCTCCTTTTCTCTATTGCACCATTTCATTGCTATAAGACCTTGTATCCTCTCTTTCACTAATCCAACATTAATATTAAGTCTGAGCCTCTCCTATGCATTTATATTGCATCTTTCCTTGACTTGTGAGCTCCTAGGAGACAGGAATTATATCCTTTTCTTCATATAGCCAGCATGCGGACTGTTATATTGTAGAAGTTTAATGGGATTTTAAAAATATCACAGAATTTCAGGTTAGAAGGTTCTTCAGTAGCTTTTTAGTTCCAATTATACCTAGATAATAAGGCGCCCAAATGGTTGTCCAATCTTTGCTTAAAGATTTCCAGTGATATTTGGAATGATACTAAATTCAGTAATAGTGCATTTGACCCTTTGACTCAGTGATAGACCTTCTGACCCAGTGATACCTCACTGTAGGTCATATACCCAAAACATATATCCTAAGGAGGTCAGAGACAGAGAAGAAATACTTCTTCCGGCAATCTCTTTCCTACAAGCAAAGAACTTGAAAGAAAGGGGGTATCCCCCAACTGGGAAATGGTTGAGTAAATTGTGGTATATCCCTGTAATAGAATATTATTACATTATGAATAATGGCGGATAGGAATAAATTAGAGAAACTTGAAAAAAAATTTGGAAGAATGAATGACTGGGAAATTAAACAGAACCAGGAAAACAATTTATACTGACCATAATAATTTAAAGGAAGTCAAAAGATTTTATGACTCTGATTTATGTTTCAACTATGTTCAATTGTGACTTCAGGAAAATGTAATTACTTCAACCTTGATAATTCTATATTGAATTTTAGATGTGATTAGTATAAAATGTCAAAGGTGGTAAGATGAATGATTTTCTATAATTTGGAAATGCCTTTGGCTGACAATAAGTTTTGTTTCATATTTTAAATATGTGATATTTTGTATGTTATTATTATGCTTCTAAATTTTTCTTACATTGTGAAATTTGAGGCTATTGTATTAGAAATGCTGTTAGACTAACAGCTTTTATCTGTATCCTGTTAGATTATGAATTGAGCTTTTAAAATAATGTGATAAAATAGATATTTGAACACCACTAAACATTTGGTAAGGGTATGTTTTGTTTTAAAACATGATATTTATAGAGAATGAGTTTTCATTTGAAAAACTTTTGGCTATCACTTATAAATATTATGAAAAAATATAGGATAGCTTAAAGTTGTAAATTCAACATATTAATATGAGTCAACTATCAGTTATTTGCCATATATCTGAAAGCCCAGAATGTGGTTAGTTTAAATTTATAGGTAAAGGATAATGAAAGTTAATAGTATTCAAGTCCAAAGCTATGGTCTGGGAAATTTTGCTTTTTGAGGAATATAACTCTTGGGACCATAATTTACTATTATTTTGAGTTTTGATTGCAGGGATGGTTATCTGAATTGTCATGAATTCAACAGTAGAAAATGGTTTGTGTTGCTGTTTAAGAATTGGGACAGATGGATGTCTGTTCTTGGGAAAAATGCTGAGGGGATAATCATGCCAACATGGCCCAAGATAGGAGTCTCTTGACTCAGTTTCCCCATTGTGCTATTTCTTTTCTGAATAGGAAATTTCTATACTGTGTTAATCCTGAGGTTTGCTTTTGATACCCTATGATTATATGATTGCTTGTCAGATAGAAATCATGAAATAAGGGAGTTTCTTCCCCATTATGATATATGTCAGGTCAGTATCTGCCTTTGAGGGATGAATCTTGTCATTGTTATAATTATATTCCTCCTTTTCCTTTCATAGCAAATTTCTATAATCTGGGCAGGTGAGGAGTAGAAATTCCATAAATGTAATCCTAAACCTATTAATTAATAGATGGATAAGAAACATTACTATAATAGGAGAAAAATCTTACAATTTTAATCTTTATTTGTGTTCAGATTATAAGATAGGGATGTTATCCTCCTAAAGGGAGAATTAGGTAAAGTAATAAGATGAAGATGTAAAGTAAAAGATTTCTAATTAAATGGAATAGCAAATTTCAAGAAAGTAGCAGGAATAGATTGTTTGCTCTAAGAACTATATGCATATGTATGTGATTGGCTTCCAAATATATCTAGTATAGAAATTCAGGCTTGCAGTATGTTTTAGTAATAAGCTCTCCAAATTGGATTAAAGATTTTACATATAAAATTATTGATAATTGTAAAGAAAGTGAAATCATTTTTCCATTTCTGGAATATCTGTCTGATCACTTTAAAAGACCAAAGATTTCATTTGGCAAATTAGACACCAGGGATTTTTAAAAGGATTTTAAAGGATTTTTCTATCAACCCTTCTCTTAGGTAAAGAAAGAAATAGCAAGCAGTATATAAAATGCATAAAGACCTTAAGGGATAAACTGGATCCTTTAGAGTTGACAGTAGGGAAACCAGCCATTCAGGAACCAGCCCCCAGAGATAGATGAGTGAGGGATGATTTAGGGGAAAGAAGGTCAGCTCTTTCTCCCTGGACAAATACTACTATTTTCATCTGATTTGGGACACAGGGGTATTGATCAGTTTCCCTCCCTGGCTATCACCTTGGAAGCCCCGAGTCTTCTTTTCCAGTCTCTGACCGAGTTTGCCCCTGAGAAATCCCTGCCCACTGTAGCATAGTCCACTGATGCACTTGGAGGGCAGAGCATGGGGTCCTCCCTCACATCCCACAGTGGCAGAAATCAATTATGACTCTGATAGATAGCCCCTGCTCAATTTTCTGCTCAAAGGCTCTTCCATCTCAAAGGGGATGGAAGGGCTTTGAACCATCTCTAATGACTCCATTCCTCCCAGCACCAGGAGCCTATCAGAAAGCCTGGCTTCTGAGAAGCCCCAGGGTCTTTATCTCTTCCCCCCCTTTTAGCTCCATGAAATATAGATGGTTGCTGATGTAGGTCTGTCTTGGGAAGTGTATGGGATGGCCCTTAAAGAGGTCTTTGACCCTGGGTGTGAATTATTTATCCTACCACTCAGCCGCCAGTTTTGAGGTTGACTGAGCACTAAGGTCTCCAAAGCAGAGAAAACAAACACAAAATAAAAGTTTTGCTTCCAGTTATTGAGTTAACGGCAGTTCTGGGTAGGAGACGAGTTGGGGGGTTTTCTAGTCATAGTCCAGGTGCTGAGAGGAGAAGAGAGTTCCAGGAGGACTGGGTTTGGGGGCTACTGGAGTATACATCAACTATGCCTTCCTGGTGCTCAACTGGGGCTGATGGAGAGGCGAATAAGACTGGAATGTACCCCTCAACTATGGGGAAGAAGAAAGCTGCATGGGTCAAAGATAGGAACAGATATAATATAAATTTCTTTTATGCCCCTTTGAACTTGGTCTTTTGTATGTATTAGCCTATTTGAAGGTAGCTGAACATCTTTTTATTCCCCTTTAGACACTTACTAGCTGCGAGACCTTGAGCAAATCAATTCACCTCTGCCTGCCTCGCTTTCCTCAAACATAAAATGAAGTTAATAATAGCATCTACCTCCCAGGGTTGCTGCAAGGATAAAATGATATAATATTTGTTAAACTACGATGCTTAGATCAGAGTAATGGCTTAATAAATGCTAGTTCCCTTCCTTACAAGTAACTATGTGGTACAGTAAATAACAGCACCTACCTTCCAGGGTTGTTTTGAGAATAAGATGAGATAGTAATTGTAAACACTGAGCATAGGGCACAATTTGGGGTAAAGTGACCAGAGTGGTTTGCCATTTCTTTCTCTGGCTAATTTACAGAAGAGGAACTGAGGCAAATAGGGTTAAGTGACTTGCCCAGAGTCATAGATAGTAAATACCTGAGGTTGGATTTGAACTCTCCAGACCTGTCACATACACTACATCTGCCCTGTATAAATCTTATTTTTGTTGTTTGTTGTTCTTGTTATAATTATTCCTTCGGTGTCACTCCAGGCAAACACACACATTTTTTTTTCTAGGTGAAATCATTTCCAGTTATGGCTCAACTATGAAAAAATGCAAGGAAGGAAGGAAGGAAGGAAATGGAGAGATGGAAAAAATGAAGAATGGAAGAAGGTAGAGAGAGAACTGAGGAAAGAACCAAAAGAAGAAAGAAGAGAGGGACAAAAGAGAGAAAGGGAGGAAGAGAGGAAGAGAGATGGAGGAAAAAAGAAAGATGCAAGGAAAAAAGAATGAATGAAAATAAAGAGAGAAGGTAGACATAGAAAGAAATGAGGCTTGATGATGGAGCTCAGCAGAATGACACCTCTTTCCTGAGGTCTTCCTACTAGACAGAATAATAATGTTCCAGCCCGCCTCACCTGTGTGACTCTGCGTTTCCTGTGTCAGCTTGCGGCAGCTGGGCCCTGTGGGGGAGCTATCAGGCTCTGCCTCCCATGAGCTGCGTCTCCTCTGAACTGGGACCTGATGAACACCATTGACTGCTCTGCATGCTAATCCTTTGCAAGTTTAACAGTGACAAGAGAGAGTGCCAAGGTCATGATTTTTTTTTCCCCCCAGAGTTTCTCACCAGGACTGAAGATAAATCAGGATTAGTTCAATCCAAAAATGGTGGGGGGAGGAGCATCTCTTCCAATGCAAGAGCCAGTTGGACCTGGAGCAAAGAACATGGTTTAAGGCAATAGAAGACCCGGATTTCAATCTCTCCGCTCTGTTACCTACTTGTCTTAAGAGAATCACTATCCTGATCTGGGCCTCTCTAAGACCAGGAGGTTGGACTTCATCCTCTTTGCAGTTTCTTTTTTTTTCTTTTGTTTTTTAGTTTTTGCAAGGCAGTGGGGTTAAGTGACTTGCCCAAGGCCACACAGCTAGGTCATTAGTAAGTGTCTGAGGCCAGACTTGAACTCAGGTCCTCCTGACTCCAGGGCCGGTGCTCTATCCACTGTGCCACCTAGTCGCCCCCCCCCCCCCCCACTTTGCAGTTTCTTCTAGCTTGAGACACTGTGGACATTTTCACTTGCCTATTCCAAAGGCTGGCGGAAACCTCCTTGAGGGGGAAGACTATCTGAACTTGCCTCAGGCAAATTCAAGAAGGCAGGACCTTCAAATTCAGTCCTTGTGTTTCTGGTTCTAAGGTCCTGTGGCAGAGCCCCATTTCCCACTAACAGAAGATAGAGACAAAAAAGTGACTTTTCTGATTCAGGTACAGCTATTAGAGGTGAGAAGACTTGGGGAAAGGGAGTGAAAAATGCTCTCTAGGATTTGGAGGGCTGCTATAGGGGTGGGGAAGGGATTGGATATCCTGCTAGAAACAAGGGGTGATCGTAGTTGTGAGGAAGATTTTGACTTGGTAATCAGAAAAGCCTCATTCAGGGAGATGTAGGCCAGGGGTTTCAAACTCAAATAGAATTGAGGGCCATTAATGTGTACATAAAGAGTCCTGTAGGCTGCATATTGACTTAGTTTAAAATGAAATGTTATTTATTTTTTATTTTTATTTATTTTTTAATCTTAATTTTATTTTTATTATATGTTCCCAATTACATTTTTAATTTGGGTAGCTTTCAGGAGTGTCCTGGGCCATATATTCGGCTGCTCTGGCGTAGGACCTTGAGTCCATGTCTTATGAGGGTCATTTGAAGTTGAAGGAAAAGGAAATCTTTATCTTGAAAAAAAGAATCAACTGGGAGGGAGACTGAGAGTGGTCTCCGAGTATTGGAAGGGGCATCTTTGGTATATTCTTTGGTCCCAGAGGGCAAGTCACAAAGCAGATGCTTCAGTCTTATTATGGATTATGAATAATGAATATTAATAATATATTAAACTTGGAAACCTTCCAGAGCTGTCCCCAAGTAGAAATGCTGCTTCAGGGGATGATGAAACTCTTCTTAGAGATCTTTAAGGTTAGACAATCTCTTGTTGCTTATGTTTTAGTGGGGGAGGGGAGGAAGAGAAGGAAAGAGGAAATAAGTGTTACATTAAATACCTTCTTTGTGGCTAAAACACCTGCCTGGGAATCAGGAGGACCTTCACACTGCATGTCAGACACTCGACACTGTATGATCTTGGGCAAGTCATTTAACCCCGATTGTCTCACATCCAGGGTCATCTTCAGTCATCCTGATTCATATCTGGCCATTGAATTCAGATGACTGTGGAGGAGAACATGAAGCTGGTGACTTAGGCCAGACCCGGCCCCCCGCCCCCAGTCATATCCAATTCATGTACATGTCATAGTAGCATATCCCTGATATCATGATTGAGAATGAAGAACAAACGTCATCATCATCATCTTCATCATCACCACCATCATCATAATCATTATCATCACTCTGTACCTGGCTCAAATATTATTCCTTTTTTTTTTGAATGAGTTGGGTTGGATGCCTCTGATGTCCTTTCCAATTCTTGAGTTCTGCTATTCTCTTAATCTTTTTATTTTTTTTGCAAGGCAATGGGGTTAAGGGACTTGTCCAAGGACACACAGCTAGGTAATTATTAAGTGTCTGAGGCTGGATTTGAACTCAGGGACTCCTGACTCCAGGGCTAGTGCTCTATCCACTGTGTCACCTAGCCACCCTCTCTTATTCTTTTTAAGCAAAGATATCTAATAATTGGAGATTATTGAAAATAGAATGATGGACTCAGAGAGTAATAAGAATACTTTGCATTTGTATAGTACTTTTAGATCCTCAAAGTTGCCTCCAAAACCCTATAAAGCAGGTGGTGAGATCATGATGTAGTTATTGTCCTCGTCCTCCTCCTCCTCCTCCTCCTCCTCCTCCTCCTCCTCCTCCTCTTTCTTCTTTGGTAACCAGGTGAACCAGGGATTTGGGTGCTGGGCCTGAAGTCAAGAAAATGTGAGTTCAAATTCAGACTCAGGTACTTACTAGCTGACCCTGGGCAAGATACTTAGCCACTGTCTACTTTAGTTTCCTCATTTGTAAAATGGAGAATAATAATAGCATTTATTCCCTCCCCACCTCATTGTGAGGACCAAATGACTGAGTATTTGTAAAGCATTTTATGACAGCATGGGGGCCTCAGCTTGTGACCAGGGTCTGAATATGGACAAAACCCCAGAGTCCTGTCCCAGGGACAGAGGAGAGATCTCGACAGCGTCTCCCCACTCCCTTACCTTCCGTGGGCTGAGCACTCTGGAAGCAGCTGCCCAGTCACTCCCTGCTGGGCGGCTCCGTGGACCTGCTTCTGTTTCCTGGGATCTGCCCTGTGCTGAGGGCAGGGGCTGGGCAGAAGAGGGCAACGCTGGCCTGGGCTTCGTGCTGGCTCTGGGAGAGGCCTCCCTGCTGATCTTCTAAGTTATGCTTGGTGCTCCCTGGGGTGGCAGGTCAGGAAACTGCTTCTGCTGCCAGGAGCCGGGGCTCCCAGGGACCCAGGCTCTCTGTGGGCTGTTCCCAGAAGGTTGGAGCTACTTCTCTCTGGCATGGTGATCTTGGCTGTGCTGCCAACCCCATGGAACAGAGCCTTGCCCTGATTTTCCAGGTTACCTTGGGCTGGAGAATTGCCTCAGTGATCTTTTTGTGGGTTCCGACTCTCGAAAATTTACTTAGAGTCATAATTTTAAGGTTTTTGAAATATTTTGGAGAGAGCCCCTAGGAAGGTTTGTTCTCCTGCCTCCATCTTGGCTCTAACCCCCTCCCCCCAAAGCATTTTACAAACCTTTAAGAACTATCATCAGGAAACCTCTGGTCAGGAATTCAGGCTCCATCTTTCCCACTCTTGGGGCACTGTTTTGGGGGTCTCTTCCCCCATAATTCCTTTCATCTGTGGGTTTCTCCCTTTTTTCCAACTGAATTTGCTTTTTTTTTTTAAAAAACTGATCCTAGGGCCCTCTTGCTGCTTCTTGTCACAATCCACTGGAGAAAGTTCATCCTGACTGATAACTGCTGTCCTGTTCTTGCTTTTGTATTCAATTGCCTCCCAAAGGCAGAGAACCTTATGACATCCTTCCCTTTCCCCAGAGGTCACCAGCACAGGTTGGGTGACTACTTATCAGGGAAAGTAGTGGGGATCACAGAGGCCCAGATTAGAGCTACAGGAGACCTAGACTCCATTGAGTTCAACCTCTTTCCCATCACCATCAATAGCATTTATTAAATGTCTACTATATTTCAGTCACTGTGTTAAAAGCTGGGGATACAAAGACAGGTAAAAACACAAATCTTTGCCCTCAAAGAACTTCCATTCTAATGAGAGGTTTTGTGGTGTACCCAGAGTCATATGGCAAGTAAGTGTGTGAAGCAGGACTTGAACCCAGGCCATGCTGATTTCAAGTCCAGCACACTGGCCTCTATGACTATGCTATTCCTCACTTAGGGCTGGATGAGAGATTTCAAGGTCTCTTTTTTGTCGGAGATTCTGTGATTCTCCTGAGCTTAGTGTCTACCAGTCATAGCAGCCGATCCAGCATATGCTCGAGATGTGACAAAGGGACTGGGGTGAATGAATTTTTAATAGCCAATTGACACTTATTGAAAAAGATGAGCCGTCCTATAAGCTCTAGATAATGAGGCTCCTTTAGCAATTTATATAGCTCATCTTGGAGGCGGAGGGAGAGAACATCATTTTAATTGCAATACAATATGAATCTCGTGAAGACTTTATAGCTTTGTTTTTAGTTTTATTGTTTGGGAATAAATTTATATCATTCTTTGTGGGAAGGAGGATTTATGTAGCTCCTCTGACAGCTCCCTGGAAACTGGAGCGGAATTAGGGACGTCTATGAATGTTTTCCTTGCTGTCCAAGAGTCTGCTCAGGACCAGAAGGGATTCTTGCTTTTCCTCAGACTCAGCCAGCCATCTCCAATCTCCATGGTTTTGTACAAGCTGTTTTCTGACTTGGAAGTCTCTCCTTCCTCACCTAGGCCTCTGAGAATCCATCCCTCAGACTTCCTGTCACTCTTCAATTACAGATGCCACTGAAAGCCTATGGGGTACCTGGAAGGTCCCACTTGAAGATGGTGTGTACAGAACCATCTTCCTTCCTCCTGCCTCATCCTCATATTGTTCAGGACCCACCTCCTACCTTGCTCACAATGCCCCCTTACTCCTCCTGTTAGATAACACATCTCCCCTCATCACCCCTGCTGGAGGAAATGCAGAATTTCCTTCACTTTGACCCTTAGATCACTCTCCTCTTTCCCAATGGTAGTGGACCTGACCCCTCAAGGTTCCTCATCCTGTGGGGCAGACTCCCTGATGCAACTCCCAGAACTCCTGGGCTTTGCCATCCATCCTGCTTAGGTGCCCTTCAGACCTCTGGAACTTTTCATGGACCCTACATCTTTTTTTTAAAATTTATTTTTTTATTTAATATTTATTCTCATTTTGTACAAATAATGTTTTTTATACAGTAATAAAATATTCTTGTTTAAGAGTAAATGAAATACCCCCTCCCCCCATAAATATAGACTTGCTTGAGTGATAAAGTAAAGGGGAGAGAAAAAAATTTAATATTTAAAAAAAAATAGTAATTGTAGGTATGGTCAGATGGCGCAATGGATGGAGCACCAGCCCTGGAGCCATGAGACCCTACATCCTAACCTTCCAACAAGTAGTATATTTTTCAATTAAAGCATGACTACATTGAGATTGATTGATTGCTTTCTTTTTTCTATTTGTATCCTTATCATTCAGTACATAGTAAAGCACATGCTTCCTCATTCATTCAGAGGCAGCAAGGTGGAGCCTTAGAGTCAGGGGCCCAGAGTCAGGAAGATCTAGGTTCAAATTCTGCCTCAGGCACTAGCTGTATGGACAAGTTATTTAACCTCTGTCTCAGACTCTTCAATTGTAAGATAGGAAACAAAATAGCTGCCACTTCATAGGGTTACTGTGATGATCCAATGAGATGTCTTTAAAGCATTTCAGAGCCTGGCACTTTTAATTAGTTTTAATGTTATTAATTATTAATATAAATTAATTATTTAATTAATAAGATTCATTAATTATTTAATTATTACTTATTCCCTTCCCTTCATTAGGTACTACTCATAGAAGTCTTTTCTAATCCCTCTTCTTTTCTATCCTCAAACTCCTCTGTTTACATATATATCCGTAATAGAATATAAGCTCCTGTGGAGAAGGATGGCAGAGATGAGTTTTGTTTCCCAGTGGATACAGCAGGTCACCCCAGAGCTCTTGATAGACACCTGTTGTTAACCCAGTCATCAATCAATCAACAAGTTTGTATTAAAGGCTTAATAGGAGCCAGGGACTGTTCTAATGCTAGTCATACCCACACACACACACACACACACACTGAAATAGTCCCTTAAACAGAGCAAACCCAGGGGCCTCCTCCTGAAACAAGGGACTCGGCTTTGGGCTGCCATGAACCTGAATTCAGCCTGTTGGGGGGAGACTGACCCTAAATTGGGGTAGGGCCCTGAAGCATACTTCTCTCTCTTTGCTTCTGCATCCCACACCCTTTCTCTGCCTTTCTCCCTCTCTTTCTCTATGTCTGTCTTTGTCTCTGTCTCTCTCTATCTCTCTCTGTTTTCTGTGACTGTCTCTTTGTCTCTCTGTTTTTCTCTCAGTCTATCTTTCTCACTCTCACTCTTTGTTATTCTCTGTCTCTGTCTCTCTTTTTCTTTGTCTCTGTGCCTGTCTCTTGTTTCTGTTTCTGTCTCTCTCTTTTGTGTGTGTTTCTGTGACTCTCTGTTTCTTTGTCTCTCTGTTTTTCCTCTTGGTCTGTCACTCTGTTATTCTCTGTCTCTCTGCCTCTACCCCCCTCTCTCTGTCTCTGTCTCTGTCTCTCTCTGTGACTCTGTCTTTGCCTGTCTCTGTCTCTCTCCATGTCTCTCTCATGTCTCTCTCTCTCTCTCTCTCTCTCTCTCTCTCTCTCTCTCTCTCTCTCCCCCCCCCCTCTCTTTTTGTTCCCATTCCAAAATGAAACTTTTGGGAAACCTCTAAAACAAAGCCTCGGTATGGCTCGTGACTAGAGTTCTCATCCAGAGCTTTATAAAGACATTCCTTCTGGAAAAGGCACTCAGTGTACAGGTTTTTCCCCTCCAAGCCAGAAACTATTTAAGACACAAAAGAAAACATGAAGAACTACAGAAACATAAACCATCTCAAATGGCTCATTACACTCATTATATTCTCCTGGGAAGTAAGAGATTTGAAGGAGCTGTTGAACAACTATTTGGGATATTTCACAATCACGCCGGACCCATCTGGGTTGAGGGTTCTCAAGGTTCTGATCTGCTGCTTTACCCAAAATAGAACCTGGACTTCCTTTCATCCTTTAGTTCCAGAATCCTCCTGGAGAGTGGGCTTCCACTCCAAGAAGAGAGGAGAAATCCACCCATGCTGAGTAGATAGAACTCAACTTAAAAATGATCTGAGCTCTCTCACACCTGGGAGGTATTTCTCAAAAGTGGTGTCACATGGGGGACTGACCTAGAAAGCCCATTTCTGGGAAGGTACCTTGAGGCAGCCAGATGGTACAGTGGGTGGAGAATTGGGCTTAGAGTCAGGAAGACCTGAGTTCAAAATCTACCTCAGATACTTCCTGAACCCCAGGCAAGTCACCTAACATCTGAGTCAGTTTCCTCATCAGGAAAATGAGGGAGTTGGATTGACTTTAAGCTCCCTTCCAGTTCTAAATCCATCCTTTCTGACTCTTCCTGGCCCCATTAGGGGTTTCTTGGCAAAGAAGAGTCTGGAATGGTTTACCATTTCAGGCTCCAGCTCTTTTTACAGATGAGGAAAATGAAATAAAAAGGATTAAGGGATTTATCAAAGGACACATTGTATGTGTCAGAGGTCAAATTTGAATTTAGGAAGATGAGTCTTTCTGCCTCCAAAATCATCAGCTCTCTCTCTCTCTCTCTCTCTCTCTCTCTCTCTCTCTCTCTCTCTCGCATCATCTTTTTACCCTAGTTCTAAATATACAAATATATCAGATTAGGTTTGGGTAGATTTTCCTTCCCTGGTTCTGGGGAGGCAGTGTGCTATAGTGAAAGAGCACTATTTCTATAAATAGAGGTCACGAGTTCAAATCCTACCTCTGAACTTCAGTGACCTCAAATGTAAAAAGAAGGTATTGAATTGTTTGCCTTAAGTCTATGATCCCAGAACTCTTCATGGTCTCCAATTTCAAGCTCTTAAGTAATACTTATCAGTCCAGCAACATTAAACATCTGGTATTAGTCAGACACTATGGTAATCTCTGGGAATACAAAGAAAGGCAATAAAAGGTCCCTTCTCTCAAGGAGCTCCCCATCTAAT
Source organism: Macrotis lagotis (assembly GCF_037893015.1). NCBI lineage: Eukaryota > Metazoa > Chordata > Mammalia > Peramelemorphia > Peramelidae > Macrotis > Macrotis lagotis. The sequence goes on from NC_133666.1 coordinate 658,865,671, forward strand.
GCGGAAGAGAATATATAAGTTGCTACATACAGACAGAATATATGCAGGTTAAATTAGAAATCAACAGCATTAAGATTTTTTTCTTTTTTGGCTTTTGCAAGGCAACAGGGTTAAGTGAGTTGCCCAAGGACACAACTAGGCAATTATTGCCTGAGGTCACTTTTGAACTCAGATCCTTCTAACTCTAGTGCTGTATCCATTGCACCACCTAGCTGCCCCACAACAGCATTAAGATGAGGGGATTAGAAAAGGCTTTCCTGTAGAAGGTGGAATTTCTAGCTGAGATCTGAAGGAGACCAGGGAAGCCAAGAGGTGGAAAACTCTCAGCATGGGAGAAAGACAGTAAATTGCTTAATGTTGGGAAATGGAGAATCCTTGGAAAAGTCATTGTCAGTGGATTGTGGAGAACATGGTGGGGAGTTCTGAAGGAGCTAGGTTAGGGAGGACTTTGAATGCCAAATAGAATATGATATTTGATCCTGGAGGTGATAGGGAACCACTTGAGTTTATAAATAGAAGTGTGTGCTTTAGGAAAAACATTTTGACAGATGAATGAAAGATGGATTGAAATTGGGGGGATTGGAAGCAGGCAGACCTACCAGAAGCGATTGTAATAGTCCAGTTGTGAGGTGATGAGGACCTGAACGGGGGTGGGGTGGGCAGTGGATGAAGAAGGAGAGAGAGAGACACATATAAAAGATAATGTGAGAATTTAGAAATGGATTGGACAATGGAGATGAGATAGAGGAATTAAGGGTCACACCTAGGTTTTGAGCTGCCTGATTGAGAGAATGATAGCACCCTTTGTAAGGAACAGGGGAAGGTTAAAGAGTTATTTTGAGCGTGTTGAGTATATGTCTACAGGATATGCACTTTGAGGGGTCTAATAGAAGTCTAATCAGTGGAAGTACACAATGATGGAAGAATTGAGGTCAGGAGACAGGATAGATCTAGCCAGGTATATCTGAGAGTCACCAGCATGTTTTGTTGTTCAGTTGTTCCAGTCATGTATGACTCTTCATGACTCCATTTGGGATTTTCATGGCAGAGATACTAGAGTAGTTTGCCATTTCCTTTCCCAACTCATTCTATAGATGAAGAAACTTAGATGAACAGGCTTAAGGGATTTGCCCAGGGTCATACAGCTAGCTAGGTCTGAGGTCTGAGCTCAGGAGGATGAGTGCCTCCTTTCCACTCAACATAGAGATGATCATTAGATCCATGACCCCTAATGAACTCACCAAGTGAAATAGAGAGAAGGGGTACCAGATGGAGAACACTGATGGTTTGTGGGTTTGACTTGAGTAAAAGATTCAGTATAAGAGACTAAATAAAAGCAATCATGTAGGAGAACAGGACATAGAAATATCACAGAAACCTGAAGAGAGGAGAGTATCAAGGAAATAGAGAGTATCAAAGGCTATAGAGAGATCAAGGAGAAGGAGAACTGAGAAAAGATTGTTGAATTTGACTACTAAGAGACCATTGGTATTCTTGGAGAGAACTGTTTTGATGGAATGATAAAATTGGAAGCCAGATATAGGAAGTGAAGATATTGGTTGTAGATCGTCTTCTTGTGCAAAAGGAAAGAGAGAGATATGTGTGTGATGATTGCTGATAGGGATGAATAGACCATTTGAGGTATTTTGAGAATGGGGAGACAAATATGGTTGTACTTATAGATAGCAGAGAAGCATCCAGAGATTGAAGGTGAGTGAGAGAGTTAGGGCAACGTGTGGGAGGAAGCTGGATGGAATACAGGGACTAGAGCACAGGGTCTAGATAGGGTCAGGAAGATCTGAGACCAAATTTGGCCTTAGACACTTTCTAGCTGTTTGACCCTCACCAAGTCACTTAACTTCTGTCTGCCTCAGTTTCCTCATCTACATCTAATGCCCAGAGTCATTGTGAGGTTAGAATGAGATCTTTTTTAAGCACAGTGATATGAGGTAAAGAAGAAGGGAGAAGAGGGGAACTCTTGATGAGAAGGTTCAATTTTTTTCCTTTAAAATATGGGACAAAATTTTCAGCTGAGGAGGAGAAGGGAAGGGAAGGAAAGAAGAGGCCATACAAGATTTGAAGAGAGATAAAAAGATGTGGAAAAGTTGTTGTGGTGATTAGAAGTCAATTTAGAGTCTTGCTTTGATCAGGGCCCAATTGAGTGTACTTTCATAAATTTGTAGGAAACCAACCAGCATAGTGCCTTGATTTTCTCTAGCTTAATTCTATAGACACAGTAAGAATGAAAACATTGAATGGTGGGAGTTATCCAAGACTGAGTTTTGGTAGAGGAAGCCAGTGGATAGAATAAGGGGGCCAGGGACTTGAGAAAAGAGGTCACTATCAAGTTGAAAGTTCACTAAAGGGTCAAGATGGGGAAGGGAAGGGAAGAGAGGATAGTCAGTGGAAGGATGAGGGATGGAAAAAAAAAACTAAAGGGTTAAGTAATTGGGATCACATGGAGAACAAAGGACAGATTTTGAGGTTGTAAGGCAGAAAGAGAGAATGAAAATAGAGTTCAATCAAATGAAAAAATCAGTGTCCATGAACATGGAAATATTACATTTGTGGCAGATGAAAATATAAAGGATATGATAATCCCTATAATTGAGAATGTAAAAGTAGATCATGAGAAATGAATAAATTGAGAACTTGGAGGTTAAAGTGTTTCAGGGTGTATCCTTAGACATAATGAAGTCTCCTAATATGAGGGAAGGAACTGGGAAGGAAAGAAAGATGGGGAGTCAGTTATTGAGCTCATTGGGGAAAGAAGGGGGAGTGTCTTGGAGGTCTGTAGATCATAGTCACCAAAATCTTAATTATGTGGTAGATGTGGATTGAGTGTACCTTAAAGGATGGTAACTGAGTGATGGAGGTAGAGGAAAACCTTCCAAGTGGCAAAGGGAAGCCAGGAATATTCCAACAATCCCATCTTGACTAGTGAGGAACAGGGGATGAGTGAAAGTGCAGCCAGCTATGTCATTAGGAGAGAGGCAGGTCTCAGGGAGATGCAGAAGATGAAAGGAGTAGGTAAGGAAAAGATTTAAGATGAAGCTAAGTTTGTTATCTATGGAGCTGTCATTCCTGAGAGCACAGTGGAAGAGGTGAGAGCCTTTAAAGTGAGACATTATGTTGGGAGAGAGATTAGACTGAGGGAGATGGAAATTCAAGAGTGGGTAGTGAGGAATAGAGAACACATCAGGATAATGAAATTTGGGGGTTCAGAATCACTAGGATTGTGGGGTGGAAATTTAACTGAGTTGGAGTTTGATAATCATTGAGGAAAGGCAGATTTATCTCTCAGACAATGAGAACTGGGCAGCTCAGGAGAAGGATCACAGTGGGGAACCACACAGGAACATAACCAATTTTTAGCCAGCCAATCCCAAACTCACCTTCTGACTCAGGCTTGTTCACACTTTGTAAAAGCATCTCCAGGCAGCAGTTAGACACAAAATTGACATATTAATAGCACATTATCTGTTATCTGCCCATTGCTTTCTGTGACTACATCAATTGGGGAGGGTGGAATTAATGGATCAAAAACCCTATGCAGGCATGGAAATAGCATTGCAAAAGCATGAAAAACAGAGATGAAATGATGTGTATATTGAACAGTAAATAGACTTGAGTGACTGGGATGCAGAGATTGATGAGGAAGGGTAATGCTGCAAACAGACTGTGAAGAGTTTGAAACACCAAGCAGAAGGCTTTATACTTTGTCCTAGAACAGAGAGAGAGAGAGAGATGTTATCCTGGGATCTGTGAAATATATACATATATATTTTCTAACTGCATTTCAACATATTTGGTTTCCTTTGTGATCTTCTGGGTTTAATTTTGTGCATTCAAAAGCATTCTGAGGGGCGGCTAGGTGGTGCAGTGGATAAAGCACCTCCCTGGAGTCAGGAGTACTTGGGGTCAAATCTAACCTCAGACACTTAATAATTACCTAGCTGTGTGGCCTTGGGCAAGCCACTTAACCCCATTGCCTTGCAAAAATCTAACCCCCCCCCAAAAAAAACCCCATTCTGATGAGGGAGTGGTTCAGAGGCTTCACCAGACTGCCAGGTGTAAGGGTCTGGGACATAAGAATGGTTAAGAATCAATATCTTAGAGGCAATAGGAACACATTGAAGCTTTTTTGCATCGGGATTTATATAGTCAAAAGTTCTTTAGTGATATAAACAGCAGTGGATAAAGCACCGACTCTGAAGTCGGGAGGACTTGTGTTCAAATCTGACCTCAGACACTTGATAGTTACTAGCTACATGACTTGGTCAAGTCACTTAACCCTCATAAAAAAATGCAAAAACAAAATAATAGCAACAACAATTATATTAGGACTAAGATTTATATAGGAAGTTTCAAAGTGTTTTATATATTGTCTCATTTGATCTTCACAAAAATCCTGTGAAATAGGGGCTATTGCCATCTCCAGTTTAATAAAAAAAAAATAGCTAGCATTCATACTGTGCTTTAAGTTTTTCTAAGCACTTTGCAAATATTATCTCATTTGATCCTAATAACATCTCTAGAACATAGCCAGTATTTTCATTACCCCATTTTATAGATGAGGAAACTGAGGTAGAGAGTTTGTTTGACTTTCCTAAGGTTATACAGCTAAGAAGCATCTGAAGTTAGATTTGAACTGACTCTCCATTCCAGCCACTGATCAGGAGAGGCCAATGGGTCTCATAACCTCTTGTTTCCAAGACTAGAATTCTATCCAGTCTGGTACGTTGAAAGCAATGCGATTATCCCTTCCACATCTCTATTTTCCCCATCGTGGTTAGTTGGAGTAAGAGCTCAAACTCTGTTTAGGGGAGGGGGAAAGGAATGGGGCTAAGGGAGGAAAATGTGAACCTCAAAACCTTACAAAAATTATTGTTGAATACTATTTTTACATGTAGTTGGAAAATTAAATTAATTGAAATTTTTAAAAAAGAATCAAATGGGAATATTTTGGGAGTTTTGTGGAAATCACAAATTATATGTGAAGGCCAGCAGATGGCACAGAAAAAGTTTAGAAACCCAGAAATTAATAAAATATATGTATAGTATTATATAATGTCAAGATAGTTTCTTTTAATAGCAATATGATTTAGATTTCTTCTCTGGTATGAAGGGAGGACTAAAAATTTAAATGGATTTTCCACCATGTCCCTAACCACTGTGACGTGAAGGGGTAATTTATCAGCTGGAGAGAAAGAGGGTTGTTATTGTCCTGTCCAACTTATTGTGACCCTTTTGGGGTTTTCCGGTCAAAGAAATGGTTTAACATTTCCTTCTCCAGCTTATTTTACAAATAAGGAAACTGAGACACAAAGGGTTAAAGGACTTGCCCAGGTCACACAACTAGTAAGAGTCTGAGGCTGGATTTGAACTTTGGTTTTCCCGACTCAGAGCTCTATCCATTGTGCCATTAGGCTGCCCCTGGCAAAAGGATTAGAGAAGGGAATTGCCAGTAGCAGAGAGATGATTTAGTAGACTATGACATTAGTTCAAGAGAGCAGTAACCAGTTCTGTCTGAAGAAGAGTGGTAGAGTGAAAGTTATTGGGAGAGAGCCAGGATTCGAATCCAGCTTCTCTGTCTCCAGATTTGTGCCCCTTTCCTCTTGCCAAAGCTAGCTCTTCAGGGGTAGTATACCTGAGGAGACTGTCCCATCTCTGGGACTGAATTGGACTTGGGTTATCTCCAGTTCTGCAGGGAATGAGGCCCTGACTTAGAAACCATCTGTTGACAAATTGTGCCCCTAGCACTCTGATGTACCTATTGAACTTGGTTTGTTCAATTTACAAAGGATTAATTAGCATGCAGAGCAGTGGCTGGCATCCCTCAGGCCCCAGTCTAAGGACCACACAACCCTTGGGAGGCAGAGATGGATAGCTTACCAGCAGGGCACAGCTGTCGGCTGGCATCGGGCTTTGGACCTGTTTGCTCTCAAATCAATGGTGCCATGCCTCACTCCACCATGCCATTTTCTCAAATGACAGGCACATACAGTTTGGTAGAATCTGCCAGAGCTGATGATATGCACCAGTAAACTTTTACAGTGTGGTTCAGAAGAGGATTTGAGATCTACCTAGATGTGTGCATGTGGGGTAATGAAAGGGAATACAAATATTCTTTAAGCACCTACTATGTGCTAATTCCTTTAAAAATTACAATAACCCTGGGATATTAGAGCTGTTATTATCCCCATTTTATGGTTGAGGAAACTAAGACAGAGGTTAAATCACAAGGTCACATAGCTCAGAATTTGAATCCACGTCTTCCTGGATGTATAGTGCTTATTTGCTATAATAAATGATTTCATTATCTTGGGACACCTAAGCATTCAGGTAGTTCAGTAGAGAATGCACTGAACCTGGAGAAAGGAAGAGCCAGGTTCAAATCCTTCTGCAGACACTTACTGGCTATATAATTTTTATGCTTTGATTTCCTGATTAAAAAAATGAGTTGGATTAAATAACCTCTCAGGTTCTTCTCATATAGGAGTCTATAATCCTACATTCTTTCCTTCAAATTGTGTTGCGTTTACTTTTTTTCTCAAGGATGCCCACAGTCTCATAAGAAAAATTTAATTTTGAGGATTGCCCAAAGGGAAATGCAGAGGTACATAATAATGAAGATGCTAAATATTTATTACATTCTTACTGTATGGCAGGCATCACTGTGCTAAATGTTGGTGATAAAAAATACAAATAAGCAAGATAGTCCCTGCCCTCAGTGAACTTACATTCTTTTTTTTAAAAAAATATTTATTTTCATTCATATACACATGTGTATTTTTAAGTTACAAAATTTCCTTCTATCCTCCCTTTTCACCCCTCTCCCCTTAATGGGGAACAGTCAGATTAGCATTGTTCATACATATTTTGATAAGCATGTTTACAGATCAGTAATTTTTGTAATGAAGAATTAAGATTAAGGGAAAGAGATATACAAGAGATAAATTTTATAAAGTGTTCATCTGGTTTTTTTTTAATGTGTGTCTGTGTGTGTTTTGTTTTGTTTTTCTTCCTCTGTATGGGGATAATAAATCCATAGCTAGTCTAATACAGTTTTCCTAGCTCTCTGGACTGCTGAGAGGAGCTGCTTCCATCAAGGTTGTTCATCTCACAATATTATTGATATGTACATTGTTCCCTTGGTTCTACTCTTTTCACTCAGCATCAGATCCCATAAGTCATTCCATGTTTCTCTAGAAACATTTATGGTTTCTTATAGAACAATAGTATTTCATAGTATTCATGTACCATATTGTTTAGCTATTGATGGCATCCCCTCAATTTCCAATTCTTTGCCACTACAAAAAAGAATTACTATGAATATTTTGGAACATGTAGGACTTTTCCCTTTTTCTATAATTTCTTCTGGATATAAACCTAGAATTGGAATTGCTGAGTCAAAGGGTATGAACAGTTTTATTGTTCTATGGGCATAGTTCCATATTGCTCTCCAGAAAGATTGGATCTGATCACAACTTCACCATCAATGCATCAATCCTCCCACAACCTCTCCAATATTGATCATTTCCCCTTTTTCTCATCTTGACCAATATGATAGGTGTGAAATAATCACTCATTGTTATTTTAATTTGCATTTCTCCGATCAATAATGATTTGGAGCATTTTTTCATATAATTATATATATATATGTATATATATACAAATATTTAACTTCTTCATTTGAAAACTGTCTGTTCATATCCTTTGACCATTTATCAGTTGGGGAAGGGAACTTACATTCTAATGAGAGAAGATAATATATAAAAAGAGCTCGAAATTGAGAAAGGAGGAGAGATGATGATCCACATGTGATGCAAATTATAGTGAGGCAACAGCAGGAAGTAGTTTGGAAATCTTGTTCCAGGCAAGATATTCACTTTTAATGGCCAAAGTAGCAGATGGCAGAATCCAAGCTTTCAGTGAAAGGGGAATGAGGAGGTTGAGAATGATGGTTGGAGTGTAGAAAGAACACATGATGGCTATGAGTAGGTTGCAACTCAATGCAAAGGAAGAATTTTGTAGGCGTCATGGTGTAAATCATGTTATCAGAGAAATGTGTGATTGGAGAAAAGTTCACAAAAAACAACTAGAGGTTGAATGGCTTATTTGTTTAGAGAGAGGGATAACTACTGGGCAGACCATTCAAGCGCTGTCCATGCAATATCAGGAGAATGGGAGTGAAGCCTCCAGTACTTCAGGTGAGCCTCTTGTGAAAAGCTTATGGGAGCAGACGATGAACACGCTTGGATGTGTTGGATGTATATCACTGTAGCAACACAATGTAGATCACTGAATGAACAAAAGCATTAAGTGTTTACTATAAGCTAAACTGCTATTGCTGTGTTTTGTCCTTCATTCTTGGAGAGGAACTTTACATCAGGAAGGTGATACTATGACTTCTAAGTGAATTGGTTCTAAGGGGGGGGGGCTGTGCAAAGTCACCAGCCTCTCTCAGTTCTCTACAGCCATCTGGATCCAGTACCCAGAGATGGAGCAGGATGACCGGAGTTGATCCTGGATGCATTAGGAGACCTTGTTCTTTTAAAACTAAGATCTTTCTTAGGTCTCACTTTGATAGAGGCAGCACCCATTCAGTGTACTAAGCACTGAGTTTACAAATACAAAAGCAGACAACATTCCTACTCCCCAGTGGCTTATATTCTTAATTTTTAAAATTAAAAAAAAATTTTAATTTTTTTTCAAGGCAATGGGGTTAAGTGGATAGCCCAAGGCTACACAGCTAGGTAATTATGAAGTGTCTGAGGTTGGATTTGAACTCAGGTACTCCTGACTTCAGGACTGGTGCTCTATCTAGTGGCTTATATTATCTCTAAGAGAGAGAATAGGCAACATATATAGTGTTTTCAAATCTTAGCTAGCTCAAAACTTAAAACTGCAAGAAGACTTTGGGAATATTCAATATAGAGGTGTAGCGAATGTTATGAAAATTACAGGGATGGAGAATGGGACAATAGGGAGATATCCCCTTTCCTGTAGGAATTACAGATTTGATTTACTTGTGGTTCCAGTCCTCAAAAGTGGGAGGGATATACATTCAGATCTGGGGAGCAAATGACTGGAGGTGGGGAGGAGAATTAGTATTTATTATGTACCTACTACATACCAAACACTAATATAATTGATTTACAAAAAAGCATCTCATTTATTCTTTATAATACCCCTGGAAGGATGCCATCAAGGATGGCATCTTTTATGCCCTCTTTTGCTCAAGTTATCATCAGTAGTCTGGGACAGACTACTCAGAACTGCCATGCATCCTTCCATTGCCCGTTTGGGTTATTCATTTAAAGGATAAGCTCTTCAATCTATCATGTAAATTAGAATAGATTCCCAGCCTGCTAGAAATTAAGAGAGGACTAAAATAAAACACTAATGTCAATGAGGAATTCTGCATATTTTACATATAATTTGCATGTTCCCCTAAGTGTCTGATTGCTCTCCAGACCCCTGTCTTGTCTAGCCTATTACATTCAGAGGGGCTGGATGAACTTGGGGTTCTTATAGATACCAACTCTATTTCCTTCTGGGCAGACAGAGCCATGGACAGCTGCTTCTTCCCTGCCAGGGAGGCAGGTGCAGGTGAGTGTGGCAGTTAGAAAACTATAGGACATATCCCTGACGTCTTTTCCTCCCAGGAGCCTGCTTTCTGATAGAGTCTGACTCCTTAATGTGATCACAGTCAGAGAGGACTTTTCTTTCCCCTTGGGTAGCAGACTAAATGCTCCCTCATCTACTACTCACCCCTTCATGCTGATGGGACTGACTTGTTAGCAGCTCCTAGGGGGAGGAAACAGGAAAGCTGAGCCAGCTCCCTGCTATCAGTCCCTGCCTGCTGGTTCATTACCATGATCATGCCTTTATTTCCACTGATTAAACCCATTAGCATGCAATTCATGTGAACAGAGATAAGGAATTTCTGAGAAGGGGAAAGTAGTTCCATACAGAAAGTGGATTGACATTCCAGCCATGAGCATCCCTGTGCAGCCCATCTTGCTTTGGCTTGCAGCTGGAGAAGAATCTGCTCTGGGAAGACTGAAAGTATGCAGGCAGGAGGACTGATGATCAATGCTTTGGTTTGTTTTTCCTTCATCATGCATTAGCAGCACAGGATGAATACTTTCTTAGCTTTAGTGAGAGCTGGGTGTAGCAGTGGGTAGAGCATTGGACCAGGAGTCAGGAAGACCTGAATTCAAATATGACTTCAGAACTTTGCTAGTTGTGCAACTCTTGCAAAATAACTTAATCTTGGTCTGTCTCAGTTTCTTTATCTTTACAATATTAATAAAATATAACATATCTCTTAACTGCTATAATAACACTTACCCTTGGGGTTGTTGTGAGAATCAAATGGTATAATAGTTATAGGTGCCTTAAAACACTTTATAAATGCTATCATTATTAGCAATCACTGTTATAATTTGAACAAAAGGCATATTTTTTGTTTGCTTTTGCAAGACAAAGGGGGGGGGTTAAGTGACTTGACCAAGGCCACATAGCTAGGTAATTATTAAGTGTCTGAAGATGGATTTGAACTCTGGTCCTCCTGACTCCAGGGTTCATGCTCCATCCACTGTGTCACCCAGCTGCCCAAAAGGCACATTGTTGGAGAGGCCATGTATCAATAATTAATTCCCTACTCATCTGTCCTGGTCAATTTTCCATTTGCAGATAATTCATAGGACTGAAGCTTTTGTTCAGCTTTAGCTCAGTTCTGTGGACACTGAGAGTATTCAAGTTGAAGAGAATACTGTGATCCCATTCACTTGAGGAAGACGTGGCATGGTGGATACAACAGGAGACTTGAAGGCAAATCTTGCCACTGATGCTTTCTAGCTATATGATCACGGGCAAAGTCATTCTACTTCTCTGCCTTGATTTCTTCATCTGTAAAAGAGGAACTGTAATTAGATGACTAGTGAGTTCCCTTCCATTCCAGCTTTAAATCTATGATCTAATCTTCTGGGAGGAAACACTCTGAATTGATCCTCTCCTGTGACCTTGTCACTGTGGCAGAGAGTGTTCCAATAAGGGCATTTACCCAAGGTTTTCTTCTGATGCATTAGGAGTTGTAGGGGTATTAACAATTTACTCTCCTACTGAATTTACAGTTTCCCCAATAATTGACCGACCAGAACCTCAGAGTCGGCACAGATTTCAGAGTTGTAAGAGAGTTCATCTATCACATTGTCCATCACATATCCCAAAGACAATCCCTGAAACTCATCTAACAATTAATCATCCAATTGAAAGACGTCCAGGGAAAATCCACGGCTTTTCTACTTTGGAATGGCTCTAGTTGTAGGAAGTTCTTTCCCCCCCCATCAGTTAAGTCTCAATTTGCTACTTCCACCGTTTTAGAACCATGAAGGACAAATCTAAGCATTTCTTCATGATAGTCTTTTAAATATTTTAATCCAGTTATCCTTGCCCCCTTGCCTACCATCTTTTCTTCTTTGTGCTAAACACCTACAGTCCTTGGTATTAAATAATTCTCCCAAGAAATAAACCTGAGACTTTTCACCATTTTTGATGTCTCTTTAGGGATGTTCTCTGGTTTACCAATGTCCCTCTTAAAAGTATGATCCAAATGTTCTATTTGTTACCTCAAATTCAACATGACCCCAAATGAAGTGTTCATCTTTTCTCCCCAAATCTGCTCCTCCTCCTCTTAACGTTTTTTACTTATTGTTGCCTTTGGTGCTTTGCTTATCCCTCCTCTCTGGATCCAGTAAACCAAGTTTTTTGGATTGTACCTTCCCAAGGTCTTTCATATTTTTTTTCCTTCTTATTTCTACCTTTCGATTGACTTGAAAGGCAGTATGTGTTACAGTGGATTGAGAACTAATATTGAAGTAGGGAATTCCTGGGTTATTTCTCTGACACAAATTAGCTGCATAATCCAGAGTAAATCACTTAACCTAAGTGATCTAGCCAACACTTAAGAATACAGGTTGTAGAGAAGGTACCAACTTGCACTGGGAGAAGAAACTTTCTTACAGTCCCAAGTCTGTATCCATATCCATTGGTTTACCCTAACTCAGTCTCTATTTACTTCCTTCCTGGATTATAGAAATAATCACCTAGCCAAATAACCATCTTAAGAGTTTTAAGGACTCTTAATTCCCTACAGGGGACTCTACTCTGGCATGAAAAGTGTTTTGTGGTCTAACCTCAATCTACCTTGCAAAGGGTTTTTAAACTGAAAAATAAGGGCGAGGGGGGAAGAAAAAACTACCTACATGTACATACTCAGTTACTGTGGAAATAAGCTATGATATGAACAGAAATTATGATGTGAGAAGTGGGTGACTGTTTGAGAACCCCTAGAAACAGAAACCAACATCTAAGGAAGGATTCAGTAGCAAGACTTGTCGTCTTAATTGTCAACATACAAATGTTCAAATTATTACCAATTAACAGCTACAGTGCCTGTGAGGGAAATATCTCATCGGTATCACTGAGACACAGTGGGAGAAGACCCATGATTTAAATATGACTTTGGATGCACATATGTTATTCAAATGAAATTAGATAGATAAAGGCTGTTGGTAATGGTGGTGGTAGAACTGTGTATTAAGAAGATATTCTCAGTTGAGCAAATCTAGAGATCAAAGGACAAAGCAGAGAGGATCTAGTTGAAGGAGAAATAGAAGTGATATTGTCAGTAGAATATGCTACAGATCACTTGGACAGAGGGAGAAAATAAATTAGAAGTTTGGGAAAGAGATCATTAAACTCACACAGAAACATATCATAGCATGAACTTTTAATTATTTATACATCTGATGGAACTCTCTTTCACTGTTTTTCTCTTTATGTGTCTGTCTGTCTCACTGTCAAAATTTGTCTTAATGATAATTTTATATTTCAAAAGGTGGATGAACCAAAAATTCTATTCTGGATATATTTTTCATTAAGAGGGAAAACTAGTTGCTACTGTGAATGATTAGATCCTTGAGGGGAAGGGAATTTTCTCTTCTGAAATTTGTGATCAAAAAGAAAACTGAACATAGACATTCAATCCTAGATTTTGGAAGAACAGATTTGTAAGTGTTCAGAGAAAGGAGAGGAGGTAGAATCCTATGAACTGAGGTAGCCAGTCCAGGAGGATAGTTTATATTAAAAGCAAAAATTCAGACAAAATGGAAACAATGCTGATAAGGAAGAAAAACTGAAATTGTCAGGAAAAATTTCTTTGTATATATGTAGAGAACTAACAATTCAATTTAGAGTAACGAAAAAGGTAGTTACAGAAGATATGAGCAAGGAATTATCACAGAAGATGCATTGGTCTTGGAATGGTCTTAGGAGACTGGTATCAGGTTTGGTGAGGCTAAGAATGAACTGAAGCTGTCAAGAAAAGTGAAGGACAACAAAGGACATTGAAAAAAATTTCAGATCAATTTTATTAATCTCTTGTTATATTTACATTACATTTCAATTTTAACATTTTTATTTTTAAAAGCATTGTTATTTATTTTTGAGGTCTAAATTCTAGCCTTCTCTCCTCCCCACCAAGATGGTAAGTAGTCAGACATAAGTTATACCAGTGAAATTATGAAAAACATTTCCATATTGATCATTTTGTACATGAAGACCTGAATAAAAGAGAAAAATGAAAGTGAAAAATAGCAAAATTCAGTCTATATTCAGTCAATATCAATTCTTTCTCTGGATGCAGATAGTATGCTACTGAGAATAAGTCATTCACAATTCTTCATTGAACAATATTGCTGTTACTATGTACAATGTTCTCCTGGTTCTATTAACTTCACTATGAATCAGTTGATGGTTTCCAGGTTTTTCTGAACTTCTACTTGACATTTCTTATAGCATAATAACATTTTATTACATTCATATCATATAGCATAGCTTCTTTAGTCATGTTCCAACTGATGGGAATTCCATTCATCTCCAATTCTTAGCCCTTCCTCTTCTGTTAGCATGGTATGGTTTGCTCTATATCCAGATTCCATAGATTTTGCATCACAATTCTTTTCTTTGTAATTAAATATTTTATTTATTTTTCCAAACTACATGAACAGTAGTTTCCAACAATCATTTTCTGCAAGGTTTTGAGTTTTTCATTTTTCTCCCTCTCTCTTTCTTCTCCCCCCCCCCGATAGAAAGCAATCTGATATAGGTTATACATTTATAACCATGCTAAATATAGATCCACATTGATCATGTTGTGAGAGAAGAATCAAATTCAAATGGAAGAAAGAAAACATTAGAGAGAAAACATGATACATGACAACTTTTAAAAATTGAAGATAATAAACTTGTCTTCATTTAAATTCACAGTTCCTTCTTGGGATATGGATGGTATTTTCCCTCATAGATTTGTCCTTGAACTGTTAGGAGGGGCTGAGGACATCATAGTCGATCATCTCACAAAACTGCTGTTAATGTGTACAATGTTCTCCTGGTTCTGCTCACTTCAATCTGCATCAGTCCATGCAAGTCTTCCCAGGAGTTTCTAAAGTGCTCATTTTATTAAAAAAAATCAAATAAACCATTGTTTAATTTGATCTAAAAAATAAAAAAACAAATTACCAGTATCAAAAATGAAAAGGATGAATTCATCCCCAGTGAAGATAAAATTTAAGCAATTATTAGTAGCATTTTTTTGCCCCATTACATGACAATAAATCTATCAATCTAAATGAAATAGATAAATATTAATAAGAATATAAATTTCCCAGTTGGACTTATGTTTAATTTACCTTTTTTTCCCCCTTAGAGGCTTTGGTTATAGTTATTTTGACCTTGTCTTTTGAGTGTGTGTTTGAGTTTTCTTGTCACTGTAGAAACTTGATATGGTCAAGATCTTTTTTGTAGTTATTGGTTTCTTTTTTGTGCAGCCCATTTCTTGCCTTTTGACTTTATGTTAAAGTTGGGCTCTTTTCCTGTGGTGGAGGGGATATTGTCCAAAGATTAAGTTTTCTTTTTATGTTGCTCTTTTCAGATATAGTTCTGGGGTCTTTGAGTTTTTGATGCTTCTACTGTGTTATGATCTAAGGAGAGGGATGGTGACTGCTCTCCAGTCTTTATCCAGAAAGGCACCTTGTTTCTCTGCAGTCACATGTGCTGGTGGCTCTTCTTGGTCCTGAAATTTTAACCAGGTCCTCTGCCTTCCTGCAGTCCAAGGTTCAGTGTTCTTCCTTGCCTTTGAAATGTGACTCAGAACTGAACCTGGGTAATGCATCAAGATTCTAAGCCCAGCATGTGCAAAGAATTCCCTGTAATCTCTTTTTGACCAGTTATTATACCACTTTACCATGTGTGGACAAGCAGCTGCTATTGTTGCAACTGCCTCCAAAGGCCTATTGCCTTGATGGGAACTACACTTCATTCTGGGCCAACAATCACTTCTAGTGGGACAGTCAGTCTCCTAAAGTATCTTGGGTCAGAAAATTGTTTTTCCTGACCTTTTGTTGACTCTGCTGAAATCGACTTGAGGCATTGCTTTAAAATTGTTTGGAGGGGCATTTGAGATAGTTCCATCATCTTGGGTCTGCCTCCAACAAAGGCCATTTTTTGGTTATTCAGTTGTTTCATTTATTTGTGATCCCATTTGGGTTTTTCTTAGCAAAGAGAATGGAGTGTTTTGTTATTTCATTCTCCACTTCATTTTACAGATGGGAAATTGAGCCAACAGCGTTAAGTGACTTGCAAAAGGTCACACAGCTAGTAAGTGTCTGAGGTCAGATTAGAACTCATAAAGACGAGTCTTCTTGAGTTCAGACTTGGCACTCTTTCCACTGTGCCATCTAACTACCCTTTTGGGGGCACACAACAAATTGATGTAATTACAACCTCAACTGGACCCTCACTGCTGCCATACAAACCTACTTTGCTTCCCTTATCAACTCACTCTCCCATTCACCTCAATAGTTCTTCCAGATCTTTTCATCTCTTCTCAAGTTCCCCATGACTCATACTCCTCACCTCCCCCCCTCAGATGTTATCCTTGGCTTATATTTTACTGAAAAAAATTGATTCCATTTGCTGTCAATGCTCTCTTTCTTTTTCCTCTTCTTCAATTCCTATCACTCAGCTGCCTTCTGTTACTTTTTCCTTTTTCAGATCCTGTCTCACAAGATGAAGTTACTTTACTCCTTACTAAGGCTAACTCCTCTACCTGCTCAAGCAATCCTATTCTATCTTGTCTCCTCTGGAAATTGCCCCCTTTGTCATCCAGACTTTATCAATTATCTTCATTGTCTGTCTCTTGACTGCTTTCCCTACCGCATACAAACATGCCTATATTTCCTCCATAAAGAAAGGAAAATTTTAAAATAAAAAGCTATATTGGACTTTATGTTTTTTCCTTAAGGATATGATTTATCTCTTATCACACTCAATTTGGATTAATGTATACCAGGGAAACAATGTAAAGACTGACAATTGCCTTCTGTGGGGAGTTGGGGGAGGGAAGTAAGATTAGGGGAAAAATTGTAAAACGAAATAAATAAAATCTTTAATAAAAAAACTATATTGGGAAAAGAGGATCAAAGAAAGAATAGGACCAATTTTCAATGTAGATGAGATGATGAAAACGAAAATCCTAGAGAAGGTGAGTTGTTCAATTCCAGTTTTGTTTTCTTTCTCTGCCAAGGAGAATGATCACCTGATCCTGATAAAGTACATCTTGGGGACAGAAAGAATTGGCAGATGTGTCTAGTGAATATGCCACTGAAGTGATATTTGAAAGGCTTTAGAGAACAGGAGAGTTAGCATAGTACTGTGCTGGTTGGGCAAAGGTCTCCATTTTCAAAACAAGGAAGAATATGACATCTGAAAACTCTAAGTCAACCAACTCGATGTTGATTATTGGTCAAACTCTAGACAACATCATCAAAAAGATAGTTGGTAAACATCCAGAAATGAATCGATGGTTACAAAGAGTGAACGTGGTTTAAACAAGAATACGTCATAGAAGATTCAACTCATTAGCTTTTTTAAAAGGGTTCTTTAACTATTTTGAGAGACACCAAGGTAAAATGGATGGTGAGCTTGGCCTCGAAGTCAAGAAGACCTGAAGTCAATTCCTGCCTTTGACAAATACTCTGAGCAAGTCATTTAACCTCTCAGTGCTATAGGCAATTCTCTATTTCTCCATCATAAGTTCTAGAGTAGGTGCCAATTTTTATTGGTAGAATTTTCTCACCTGGAATTTTACTATGCCAATGAGATCACAGATTACGATCCATTTTCCCCACTAAACTGTCTACTTTAGGCAATGATAGAGATAATGAATTATTGCCTAAGGAAGGATCTGTGATTTTGTGTTTAAAAATATTTTTTGTAATTGTATTTAAATTTAATAGATTTATCTTGTATTCATATGTATTTTAAAAATACATTTAAAAATATAATTCTGAAAAGGGATTCACAGGTTTTCCCAGAGTGCTAAAAGAGGTTCAGTACAAAAATGGCTAAAAACCACTTCCTTGGATTTTGGGAAAGTGTTAGATAAAATATTTGATGTTTTCTTGTAAAAAAGAGGGTAAGATAAAGATCAAATGATAGATCCACAAGATTTGGAACTGGTTGAACGACGACTTAAAGAATAGTCAGTAATCATTTCGTGAAAACTAAGAAGAGAGTCAATATTGGGGCACTTCAGGGTCTTAGTTCTGTAATTTTTTACATTTTTATCTGTGACAATACTGAGGACACTATTCCAATTCTCACTTGCACTTATGTGCAAGTGGTGTGTTCTAGTGATATGGCTCATGAGCTCCCTTCCATTTATTAATTATCACTGACATCATTTAGTCAACCACACTCAATTTTTTTTTAAGAAAGGATATTTACCAAGATTTTATAGTAAAAACAATTTATATAAAATACTTCTTACCCCATCCTTAAATCTTTGATATACTCTCCCATTACTAGAGTATTTTAAAAAATGAGCATTAGTTTGAAGAACACCAGTGACAAAGGGGTAATGGCTTCTGGAAGTGCTTTTTTTGGAGGCCTCAGACGAATTCCCTTACTTATAGCATAATTTTTTTCTTCTTGACTTTTTTTTTTGTTTTAGTAAGGAAATGGGGTTAAGTGACTTGCTCATGGGCACACAGCTATAAGCAATAATTAAATGTCTGAGATCTGATCTGAACTCAAGTCCTCCTAACTCCAGGGTCAGTGCTCTATCCACCACACCACCAAGCTGCCCCTTCTTCTCCTTGTTAACTTTTTGAACTGCTTTTTTCCATTTGACCTAAACTGGTTTTTAACATTTTGTTTTCTTTAGAATTTTTTGGGATCTCCTTGACTAAGCTGCCTTGGATTTCATGTTTTTTCTTGTATCTCTCTTATTTCTCTTCCCCCTTTTCTTCTACTTTCCTTACTTGACTTTCAAAATCTTTTTTGAGCTCTGCCATAACCTGAGCCCAACTCCTGTTTTTCTTAGAGGCTTGGGATTCAGATGCTTGGACTTTGATATCTTCTAAGTGTGTGTTTTGATCCTCCATGGGACCAAAGTAATTGTCTCTGATTAGGTTCCTTTTTTTCTGTTTACTCAGTTCCTCAGCTTATGCCCTGGTTTTGGGGTGCTTCCTGAGCTTTTGAGTTGTTGTTATTGGGATACCTCCCACAAGGCCTCAGTTCCTTCAATATCTTATTAGAAGCTTTGGCTGCTCTCCTCCCTGTGCTTTGGTCTGTGGTTGACCACAAGCACAACCCTCTGCCCTGGAACTGTGAGGAGGGTCCCTGCTCCACTATGGTGGTATGGGGGCCCAAACTATGACTAGGGTCTGAATATGGACAAAGCACCATGGTCCTGTCCCAGGGACAGAGGAGAGACCTTGACAGTTTTTCCCCACTCCCTTACCTTCTTTGGGCTGAGTGCTCTGGGAGCAGCTGCTGGGTGGCTCCCTACTGGGAGGTTCTGTGGGTCTCTTTCAATTTTCTGGGATCTGGGCTACACTGAGGGCTGTGACTGTGCTGAGGGCCAGGCTGACTTAGACCTCTAGCTCATTATGGCAGAGGTTTCCCTGCTGATCTTCCAAGCTGTGCTTGCTTCCCTGGGTTGGCAGTCAAGAAACTGGTTCTGCTGCCATGAATTGGCACTCCCAGGGACCCAGGTGCCCCAAGGGCTGCTCTTGGAAGGCTGGAGCTCCTCTCTCCCACCTGGTGATCCTGGCTGTGCTGACACCTCCTCCAATCCATGGAACAGAGCCTTCCCACAATCTTCCAGGTAACCTTGGACTGGAGAATGGCCTCACTTGATCTTTCTGTGGGTTCTGTCTCTAGAAAATTTAGTTAGAGTCATAATTTTAAGTTTTTTTTGGAATATTTTGAAAATGAACTCCTGGGAAATGCTATCCTCATGCTGCCATCTTGGCTCTGCCTCTAGCTGCCTCTTCTTGACTTTTTATAGAGTCTTAAATCTCTAACCAGACTGTCCTTAGTTTCCTATGTAGATAGATCTGTCAGCTCATATAAGGACATGTCAAGAAAGACCAGCAAAGATGGGGAATGACCTAGGCCCTTAAAGTTCATGAGATCTCCCCTGGTCAAGGGTGATGAGGAGACTGAACTGAGAATGAGACTAGAGTTCTATTTCTCTCCCCAGTGGATTTCTTCTCAGGGCATAACTAGAATGATCTTTCTTTTGCACTTACTCAAATTTCTTGGACCCAAATTGGCTTGGCATCATCAAATGACCGACCAACTAACCCAAACATGCTTCCCATATAATGTAACTCTAGTTGATTAAGGACATTTCAAATTCTAAAGTCTTTTATTGATTGATTGAGACATTCTCAACTAATTAAGATTTTGCCTTAAAAGGGAGTGGGATGATTTTTATTGATTTACTCAACCTAATGCAAGTTTTATAGATCAATGACTTGAATTAATGTCTTTAGACACAGATGTCACGCTCATTGAATTTGCAGATGACACAAAGCCACGAGAGATAATTCACACACTGGATGACAGTCAGGATCCAAAGAGATCTTGACAAGATAAAGTACTGGGATGAATCTAACAAGACAGCAGTTTGTCTAATTGGGAGTAGTAGTGGACTGTAGGCTCACTATGAGTTAGCCATGAATGTGGCAGCCATAAAAGTTAATATGACTGCATTGAGACTAACATTCTGGAATAAGGAGGTAGTAGATTTGTTTGACTCTTTCTTGATCAGACCACATCTGGAATATTTCTAGCTTGGAAAGGATGACAATAAGTGGGAGAGTTCAAAGGATCATTCCCAAGGAAGAGAAAGTGCCTTAAGTTCATACTATATGAAGACTTGTTGAAGGGATTGGGCATGTTTGGCCTGGAGAAGAGATGTCTTGGGGAAGTATCATAGCTGTCTTGAAGCCATCAGAAGGTATTAAAAGAAGTGGGAATCGATTTGTTCTACTTGGTCCTAAAGTGGAGAACAAAGTGCAATTATTGGAATCTACAGAAAAATTTAGTTTTGATAGAAGAAAATCTTCTTACCCATTGGAATTGTCCCAAAGTAGAAAAAATTGCCTCAGTAGATGGTGAATTCTTCTTCACTAGGAATCTTTAACAAAGACTGGCTGACCACTTATCAAAAGGCTGAATGGTCACTTGTCAGAGATTCATTTTGGCTTGCATTGAACTAGTTGATAGGGAGGGAATTAGTAGATAGAGAAAGATTGAAGATTATTAAAAAAGAGGATATTAGAAAGGACAAACTCACAAATGAGATTAAGGTTTACACAGAGAGATTGGCCCTGATAAGGAGAATTATCACTCCCAAATTTGAACAAAAGAAGAAAGGGGATGACGTTGAGAGGAGTTGAGGGATAAAAGTGGGAAGAAAAGGGAACTCTTGTTGAATAACTTTAATTTTCTTTGTCAAATGAGATAATATTTGTAAAATGCTTATCACTTAGTAGTCCTATATAAATCTTAGCATCAATTTTTAATGTCTAGTATGAGATAAAATCTTCTCCTGAGAGAGGACAGGGAATGAAAAATATAGGTGATTTGAGAAGAAAGTGGGATATATAATGAGTCAATTAGGGAAGAGTAAAAGGCTTCCCTTACACCCGTAAAGGTCCATTTTGGGTTTGTAGTACACAAAGACTCCAAAATCTTTTTTCAGATGAATTGCTGCTAAGACTGCTACTTCTGCACCTTGTATTTATGCTCTCTTTACCTTGTTTATACTTCCCTCTTTGAGTGTTTCCTCCCCTGGTAGAATGAACTCCTTGAGTACTGAGGCCATTCTTTTGCTTTTGCATCCCCATCACTCAGTACAGCGTCTGACACGTAGTAGGCACTTAATGAATACATATTGGCTGATCAACTGCAAGATTGGAACTAAGGTCTTCTTAACTCCTAGTGTACTATCTACTACACCGATGGTGTTAAACATACTACTCATCAGATTAAAATGCAATTGGGAAATATTTAATAAAATAAAACATATTACATTTTAAAACAATATCAATTCATCAGGGATCTTTATGTATGAATTAATATTTCCCATTTTTATATGCACTGTACACTAAACCATCTAGAAGGGAGGGAGAAGGACCTGATAACAATGATAATAATAATAATAATAATGATGAATCCTATCCATCAGCTTGTCTATCTACCTTATTAGACATACATATACTCATTTTTCAAAAATAATAGAAATGAAAAAATATCAGAACACAATAATCAATTTCCACAATCTGTTTTCCTTCTGTGTGCAATATTGCTTAATCTATTAAAATAAGCACATCTTACCAATTTTGTTCCCCTCTCAAAAGAAAATCTCCCAAAGTGAGACTCATTTACAAAGTATGCAAGAACATAAATTTTATAATAAGTTCTTTTCAGTGTTAATTATGCTACATTAAATGAAACTACTTTCCCAAGCTCAGGAGACTAGAACAGGAATAAACATTCCTTATAGAATAACTTGCTCACAAAAAACAAAGTAAAACCAAACCAAACCTCAAAGTGCTGTCTCAGGAGATGCTAAACTATGTATGATAGTATGTCTTGGTAGTTAAGTGGCCATTACTGGAAGGAGAAGGAAAGGTTACATACTTGACCATGGGTTTGGGAAGTATTAAAACCTACTTTAGAATAGAATTCTGTACAATCATGGTATATTGCAAATAACTCTAGGTTTGGAGTTAGAGGTCTTGATTTGAATCCAGGTCTTGTAACTTACTACTTGTGGGACCTATCTAGATTCCAGTTTCCTCTCCTGTAAGATGAATGGGTCAGACTAACTATCCTTCCAGCTCTAAAGTATCATCCTGTGATCCCATCACCTAATAGAATCCTTCCCCACATTGTCAAACACAGCATGGCCATCTCTGGAAGAGATCAGTGGAGGGAAATAAGTGAAAGAAGCAGTAACTGGGGGGGTGGACTGGGTTGGATGACTTCCTGGACAGGGTGACCTTGAACAAGGTCTTGAAGGATGGAAAGGAATTGGTTATTGTCAATCATTCAATTGCCTTTATCCTTTCAAAGACCCCTTTAGGGAAATGAAAGTGGGAAGAGTTTTCTGTCTGTCAAATAACTTGTGCTAAGTGCCTTTTTCTCACCAGTGGGGCCTTCTTTCTTTCTCTCTGGTACCCACAGGAACCTGCTGCTTTTCAGGTTTCTTTTCTTTTTCCTGCAGCAGGCTCCTGTTTTTCTAATGTCAGCTTCCCATTTTGCTAATGCCAGCCTCATCTCTCTTCCAAGTCCTCACTAATAAGCAAAGTTGTTTCAGGAGAGAGAGTGAGCTAAATTTTCTCAGGTAATTGGCAAGTCGAATTACCCCCATGATGCAGTGAGTGAATGTTTTTCCAACCGGTCCCAGTGAAAGAGAAGAAATCCAGCTTGCGCACACCTGCTCGCTAATCAGCGTTTTTCCAAATGCCAGTAAGCAATCACATACTGCTAATAAATTGTCCCAGAGGTGGGAAACCATAGCAATTGTTAGGGGGGATGGAAGGGAATGAACCATGTCCCAAAGGAAGAGAAAACAATTCTGTGTGCTACTGTCATTATGATGATCATCCATTTCTGGATTTAGTGTCAGAAGAGAAGAGACCTGGGAAAGTCATTGTGGAAGGAAGAAGGTCTGGGTAGCCATATGGTTTGGATGTTTAGAATGAAGGGCAGTTGGATGGAGAAGAACAAAACTGAGGAAAGGGGAAGTTGAAATGTAATAAGGACATTTTTATTATAATCCTTTTTATCATATTTCTAATGTAATAAGTTATGATCATAATATAAACACAATAGAACCAAGAAGACCTGAATGTCCCTCGTGATTGCTGATTGTGTGTATTTAGTCAAATTATCCAACCTCTTTGTGTTTTAGTCTCCTCTTCAAGAACTGAAACTTGTGCAGAAAATACTGCATTGGTAGAGAGAGTTTTATCATGTAGGAATTCTCTGTATTAAATAGTGAGTTTAATCCCTAACCTGTAAAATAATAGTAATAATAGCTCATATTTCAAGAGCATTTTAAAATTTGCAAAGGGATCACATATTGGATTTGATTTTCATAACCTTATAAGAGAAAAACTATTACTTTCATCCTCACTTGTCAGATGAGGAAACTGAGGCTCAGTGACACAAACTAAGTACTGGGGATTGTGGAAAGATTCAAATCTGTATCTTCCTAAGCTGTAGGTGCAATATTTCAACCACTTGGGTCGAACACTGAACTTGGAGCCATGAAAATTAGTTCAAATATAGCCTTAGATATTTACTAGCTGTGTACCTCTGAATAATTTACTTAGCTACTTAGCTTCAGTTTCATTGTCTGTTAAATAGGTATAATAAAATAAGCATCCCCTTCCCCCTTTCGATACCCCCATAATAAAATGGGGGCATCATAGCAACTATATTTCGATGTTCTTGTGAGGATCAAATGAGATAATCTATGTGAAACACATTGGAAACCTCAGAGTATCTTTCGGTCTAGCAATTACTAGTATTGGAGGTAGCTAGATGATTGAATGATTAGAATGCTGGGCATGGAAACAGGAAGACCTGAGTTCAAATTCAGTCTCAGACACTTACTATCTTTATGACCTTGGATAAGTCACTGTAGCACGACAATACTGTCCACAAGGTTCTCTTGGCAAAGATACTGAAGAGTTTTCTTCTCCAGTGGATTAAGGCAAATAGGAGTTAATCCACTGGAGAAGAAAACTCTTCAGTATCTTTGCCAAGAAAACCTTGTGGACAGTATTGTCATGCTACAGTTCATGGGGTAACAATTATTGATATTATGCTATCTTCAGAAGATGGAAACAATGGTGGTAACTGAGAATGCAAAAATGTGGCATAGTTGTCTAAGAATGGGAATGCCAGGAGCAACTGAAGGCAAAAGGGACTGAGGCTGGTAAGTAAAACTCAGAATAGCCAAAGTATTTTTTTCTTTCCCTTTTTCTTAAATTAAAGACAGGAGTTCAGGGTGCATGCTGTGATGATTAATGATAGAGAAAAGACAGAGCTGCTCGCTTCTCATTTTGCCTCTTTTTTTCTGCCAAAGACAGTGACTTTTAGACTAGAAAGGACAAATGGCTAATAGAGAGTTGATACCCAAGATGAGTCAGGAGATAGGGAGCACTTTGCTGCCCAGGATAAGTTTAGATCTCCAGGATCGTCTGGATTACATTTCAGAATCCTGAAAGAATTGGCAGATGGAATTGATGAGCCATCATCAGCATTCCCTTCAAAACTGCAGAAAACAAAAGCAAAATTGTATAGGACTGGAGAAGGGCAAATATCATTATTTTCAAAATAGGAGAAAGACACAACATGCTTAATATGGAAATGTGTTTTGCATGACTGCATATGTATAACCTATACAAAATTTTTTTGCCATCTCAGGCAGGGGATAGGAGAGAGAACAAGAGAATTTGGAACTCAGAAAAAAGAATACTAAAAAATTATTTTTACATGGAATAAGGAAAAAAAATTTGAGGAAAAGAAGCAAGTCTGCACAATAGAGATGAGTAAGATAGAGTTTGAATCCTGATACAATCCCAGAATATACTTTTTAATTTTAAAATTTTATCACTATCTTGTTATTTGAATTATCTTCATTTTTGATTATGCTATCCCTCTTCCTCTCCCCCAATGAGCTATCCCCTATAAGAAAGAATGAAAAAGGAGAAAAAAGTGAAACTAAGCAAAACTAACAAGCACATTAACTGATTCTGGCAGTATATACAATTTTCCTTATTTATAATCCATCAACCTTTCCAAAGAAGGGAGGAGAATGCATTTTCTCATCTCTTCTTAAGGGGTTATGTGCATATTATATATCATTATATTATATTATATTATATTATATTATATTATATTATATTATATTATATTATATTATAAGTTTTATAATATATTATATCTTATATTTTAGTACAGCATTCAGGGTTGTTGTTGATGATGAGGATGGTGTTTCCATTTATCCTGACAAAATCATTGGGGCAACTAGGGGAAGGGGTGGATAGAGTATCAGGCATGAATAAGGAAGACCTAAGTTCAAAGTCAGTCTCAGACACATACTAGCTTGACCCTGGTCAGGTCATTAAAACTTTGTTTGATTCAGTTTCCACATCTGTAAAATGGGGATAAGAGCACTTACTTTCTAGAGTTGTTGTAAGGATTAAAGGAGATAATAATTGTAAAGCCCTTGGTTTAGTGGCCCATGTGTCATAGGTGCCATATAAATGCTAGCGATTATTATTGTGCATCTTGGTTTCCTGGTTTGTTTATTTCACTCTGCATCAGTTCCCAAATCTTCCCAGGTGTTTCTGAATTCTTCATATTCATATTTTCTTATGGTTCAGGTATATTTCATTACATTCCTATAACACTATTTAGTCATTCTCAAAGTATTGGGCATTTATTTGTTTCTAGATCTTTGCTATAAAGCTAAAATGGTACCATGAGGTGGATTTGGAACTGATTGCACGTTTGGATAAGCTTAGAAGGAGGCCTCTAGGATTTTGATTACAAAAGCCTTCCAATATTTTTGTGTGATCCTGTGTTTTTTTTTTTAGCCAGTGAATTAAACAAATGCAAGGATGGTTGGGTTGTGCTTTTCAGCAGTCCCAACCTCCCATAGCAGCCACAACTCTTGAAGGTGTGGAAGAGTCCTTGACATTGTCCAGATGTTTGTCCCTGAAATCCATTAATGTCTTCATTTTCAAATGTTTCCACACCAGGAAAAGACATTATTGTCAGTGGAATTAAACCGTCACCTTACCATGTGCTCTACCTCCATACCCTCAGAATTGTGGGGCTTGACTTTCTGACTTTATTTCAAACCTCTATTACATGTTGCCTCCCCCAGTAAGAAGTAAGTTTCTTGAAGACAGGGACTTCTCTGTTTGTATCCCTAGTGCTTAATAACAGGCATTGCCCAAAGTAGTGACTTTATAAATGACCCTCCCTCACTCTCTTCCTTCCTCCCTTTCTCCCTCCCTCTTTCCCTCCTCCCTTTCTCCCAATATCTTTCCCTCCTTCCCTCCCTCCCTCCCTCCCTCCCCCCTCCCTCCCTCCCTCCCTCCCTCCCTCCTTCCTTCCTTCCTTCCTTCCTTCCTTCCTTCCTTCCTTCCTTCCTTCCTTCCTTCCTTCCTTCCTTCCTTCCTTCCTTCCTTCCTTCCTTCCTTCCCCATCTCAGAACCATACCAAGCTGACTCCAGCACACACCCCTCTTATGATCACCATAACCATGAGTCTTGTCTCGCTGGACTGAACATTCCATCTTCCTACATGCTCTGCATTTGATTCATTCAAACAAGGTCCTTGATTAGGCTCTGTCTTGGTTCACAATGGCCATATTTAGGTACCCGGGCATCTGCCAGTTATGCTGATCAATACACAGGCCACAGTGGGGAGGATTAGTCCTGAACTTCATTGTAAACTCATTCACTTCTCAGTACCTTTGGGACCAGAGACAGTTTATATGAGAAAAAAAGGATCAATCAGCCATCAATTAACCCGAATTTATTAAGCATCCACTCGGAGCTAGGGCAGTGGGCATATTAAACCACTGGAGACAGACACCATCCTCCCCCTCCCCCCAATCCACTACCCTGAGATGGAAAAGCTGCTAACTGGAGACAAATCAATTACAAAATTGTAATGTAGGCCATGCAATATGAGTTTTACTGTTAGTTAAAGATGCATTAAATACCTGGCAAGATACACAAGGATTTTATAGGCTTTCTGTTCCAATCTGTGCAAATGATTTTAAAGAGAGGTAATTGAAATACAGCAAGAACTCTCACACATATTTAATTTAATCAGAAGTGGCTTTTGTGTGCATGTGTATGCTTGTGATAAATGTATGCCTTATAAATGTCAAAATAGAAATGTGGTTGTTTTGGGCTGCAGCACGTTGATTTTTTTTTCCAGTGCCCTTCTATTGAGCTTGTCTTTGACATCTCATTTTGTCTACACATGTCTCAGGACTCCATTAGAGTCAGGAAAAGGAAGAAGACCAAAAAAGGACCGATTTTTGTATTTGTAAACGTGCATGGCCAATTTCCTGTATATCACGCACCACATACCCTTTTCTGCTTTTGTATGTTTGTACAGGTCATTCCTTCATGTCTGGACCACACGCCCTCCTCTCTGTCTCTTAGAATCATTAGCTTCCTTTGAGGTATTATTCAGTTGTTACTTCCTTCCTCTGGTCCCCCACTTTTTACAGCTCTCCTTTCTGAAGTTATTTTGTATAATTGTGTAACATCTTTATTTAGCTATATACCTGGTAAACTTCCATAGTTCAGGGGTCTTTACCTGGAGTCAATGAACATGGATGGGAAAAAAATATTTTTCTTTTTAATGACTTTGAACTGAAATTCACTATTTTCTTCAATGAATTAAAAACCTTATTTTGAGAAGGACTCCACAATAATGATGATATCTGTCCTTTGTTCTCAAAGAAGACCAAAACAGAAGGGAGGCGTTGCCATGATAAACATACAAATTAGATTTGAGTGAGGGGCTGCTCTGCTAAGTCCCTAGTCTTAATTTCTCTCCCAGAGCCCTATGGTTCCAATAGGCAGATATGAATAAGAATGACTGGAGATGACCCTGGATGTGGGGCAATCAATATTAAGTGATTTGCCCAAAGTCACACAGCTAGTAAGTGTCTGAGATTAGATTTGAACTTAGGTTATCCTGACTCCAGGGTCAGTGATCTATTTATTGTGACACCTAGTTGCCCTATTCTGAAAAAAGGCTCCATAGACTTCACCCAAGGGATAGAAATTGAGTTCAAATTTGACCTCAGACATTTGACACTTACTAGCTGTGTGATCTTGGACAAGTCATTTAACCCTGATTACCTCACATCCAGGGCCATCTCCAGTCATTCTGATTTATATCTGACCACTGGACCCAGATAGTCCTGGAGGAGAACTGGAGGAGGTTGGTGATGTAGCACATCCTCCCTCAATCAAATCTAATTCACATGTTTGTCATGGCATCACATTCCTGATGCCATGGTCTTCTTTGAGAACAAAGGACAAACATCATGACCATCACCAGGCACTTGCCAAGGGGTCCAGGACATAAAAAGTAAAGACCCCCTGACATGGTAGAATGTAATCTTGAGATAAGGAAATGTTTTACTTTTTCTTTTATATAGTGATACCTAGTATAGGTCTTAGTATCTTCTTTTTATCTAAATCTGTTTTTTCACAGTGTCTAGAGAAATATTTAGGTGGCCCAATGGATAGAGCACAGCTTAGAAGCAAGTAGATCTGAGTTCAAATGAGGGTCAAGTGGAGATAATATAAAGTGCGTAGCCCAATGTTTGATACCTGGTTAGTTGTTTGTTATCTTTTGTTCTTGAAGAGGACCAAAATGACATCACTAGATGTCAAAGAACAGTGTGTCCAACTATGATTGATCAGACTATAATGAGCTCAGATTTACTCTACCATGGGTTCAGGCACAAATAGGCCATGTGAATGAACACCTGGGGTGGAATCTCTGAATTTTCACATCTTTTGTTACTTTTGAGCTATTTCAATTCTGCCACGCTCAGAGAACACAGCACCTTCTCTGATGAGGGCACATCACACTGTGTGGTCCTGTGCCAGTATCTCCCATGCTGCAAAATCACTTCCATTGTTCTTAGGAGAGACCTTGAGAGTATCTTTGTTTTGCTGATACAGAGTAGGTATTTAACAAATCCTCCCTCCCTCCCTCCCTTCTTTCCCTCCTTCCCTCCTTCCCTCATTCCTCCCTCCCTCCCTTCCTCCCTCCCTCCCTTCCTTCCTTCCTTCCTTCCTTCCCTTCCTTCCTTCCTTCCTTCCTTCCTTCCTTCCTTCCTTCCTTCCTTCCTTCCTTCCTCCCTTCCTCCTTCCTTCCTTCCTTCCTTCCTTCCTTCCTTCCTTCCTTCTTTCCTTCCTTCCTTCCTTCCTTCCTTCCTTCCTTCCTTCCTTCCTTCCTTCCTTCCTTCCTTCCTTCCTTCCTTCCTTCCTTCCTTCCTTCCCTCCCTCCCTCCCTCCCTCCCTCCCTCCTTCCTTCCTTCCTTCCTTCCTTCCTTCCTTCCTTCCTTCCTTCCTTCCCTCCTTTCTTCCATCCTTTCTTTCTTCTCTTGCAGGTTTTACAACTTATACTTCATCTTCATTGTACATTTGATAGAAAGATGTAGAGACGAAAATCATGGTGTGTTAATTGATGATTGCTTTTTAAAAAGCCATTTTATTCAGTAGAACTAAAATGCTACTTTAAGGATTCTTCCAACACATTATCTCCTATCCATGTTGTTGTTCCCCATTTAGGATTTTCTTGATAAAGATACTAGAGAATTTTTCCATTTTCTTCTTTAGCTCATTTTACAGATGAGGAAACTGAGGCAAACAGGGCTAAGTGACTCACCTATGGTCACACAGCTTAGTAAGTACCTGAGGCCAGATTTCAGTTTAGGAAGATGAGTGTTTTTGGCTCTCTGCCCACTGGATCAACTAGCTCCCCCATTTCCTCTCTCTTCATCAAAATTATTTGAGGCTCTTTGGAAGCTATAACAGACAATTTGTGTTGGTAAATGTTTTATAGCTGGCTTTCTGAAAAAATGCATCACAATATATTTTTAATCTTAATCTGCATTACCATCATTTTCTCCATCACCTTGAAAAATCTAAACAATCCACAAAACAACAAATCAAACTGCAGTGATTTATAGCATTTACTGATTTCTGAGGTGCAAATACATGGAAAATTTAACGATTGGCTCTCCCTCCAGCCAACATGAGCTGGTTTTAACACATCTCTGGAGAGAACTTGGTTAACAACCCTCTGAGCATAAAAGTCAAGTGAGATATGAAATGAAGTTCATTGAAGTGATGGAGGGACTCTAGCACAGTACCTGAATTGAAGAATTCCCCATGGATGCTAAGTTTTTTTCAGTTGGTACTATGTCTAGATGTGCTACCTGAAACAAGTTCTGAAATGTTAAACAATCCCCTAGGGGAAGATCCATAAACACTCAAAAGACTTGGGTTTGAGCATCCATTCACACAGGAAAAAGAATCAGCAAGTGGATAAAAATTACTGCCACGATTATAATATACAATTAGATAGCCTCTATACTTGTTCACATTGGGCACATAACAGTACTAATTTACTTTGGCCTGGGTCCAGAATTACACAGTAGGAGAACAGAGTGGATTGCTTTCAGGGAATTATAGTTTCTTCAGTGGCCCCCAAATTCTTCCAGAAATAATGTCTCAAATTAAAAATTCCAATATTCTATCAATATTATAAGGCTGACTTATGAAAAACTCAACATGAAGAATGGAAAATGGCTGTCATCCCAGAAGACAGTCATGAGGTTCATGGTACTCATGAACATGCTGAGATAGATGACCAGTGAGGAACTTGAAAAATAGGAGATAAGAAGAGCATCAGGAAAATATTTGGTAGAGAAAGGAAATGGACTGGTCTCATGGACAGGATAAGGGATGACAGGTGAACAATCAAAGAGTTGGTCTATGACCTTGATGATGTCAATAGAAAATAAGGAAGACTTCTGGTACACTGGCTGCATCCTTCTGTGTAGTGAATTTATTGTAGGACATGGAGAAGAGTTTCACAGAATGGTAGCTCTGTGTGTGTGTGTGTTTGTGTGTGTGTGTGTGTGTGTATACACACATTTGCTCCTTTGTATATATGGAAATCTGCACTATTGAAAGGAATGCCTAATTCAACAAGTACACAGATTTGAGTTTCAGTGTGAAGGAGATGCAATAATCAATGATATAAGGTACTTGTCTTCAAGGAACTTATGATCTAGTGAAGAGAATATATACAAATAGCCATAAAGTAATAATAATTCATTTTTATAATCCTAATATATATGTGTATATATATATATATATATATATATATATTATAAGAAATTTAGGAGGTAGCTAGGCTATATAGTGTATAGAGTTGGACATGAAAAAATCTGAATTCAAATTCTACCTGAGAAACTTAGCTCTGTGACCTTAGGCAAATGGCAAATTCCTTTTTCAGCCTCACTTTCCTCATCTGGGAAGGAAATGCAGAAATAATAGCCCCTATCTTGCAAGGTTGTTCTGAGGATCAAAACAATATGTGTAAAGCAAGCATGTTATGATGTTCATTATCCTTAATAATTTCACAGAAGAGGAAACTAAAGCTTTGAGAGGGGATGTGATTTACCCAAGGTCATACAACTAATGAACCTTGGAGACAGGATTCAAACCTGTGACTTGATTTCAATTACTTTGCTTTCTTTAGTTTAATACATTTCTTTAACATGAGTGAATAGTAAAGATACTAAAAATAAATAAAAAGGGGGAGGCAAGCCAGATCTGAGCAAGAAAACTCATTTCCACAATTTCCCTCAGGAGATTGCAATATGCCTATCAGAACTCGATTCAACCAACACAAGTAGACATTGTACCAGCTGAAGAACCTGCCCATCCATGGACAATTCTTCAACTTAGATGCTGTACTGGAGCCTCTTTATTACATCAATTAGGGTAGCTGCCATGGAGGAGGTGGTTTGCCTTAGGGTAGAAGAGGGCAGAGAGAGTCTGCTATAACACTTAGGGCTAGTAGAATTTCTTTTTGTGATGAACATACACCAATTACATTGTCCCACTCATCTGGCCTTTTTCACACACTGCTTGGTAAAGTCTTTTGGGGCATTGTCTTATTGCTGTTCAAGTCTGATTGCTGTAACTCAGTTTTGCTTGGCCAGAGAAGGGAGGATTGGTGGATGGGGGCAGTTGAGGGGTTTATTCCTCTTCTCTCCACCTTTCCCACTCCATCAGTGAAGAAGAATTGTCTTCCTTGACAACAAGAGTTGTTCAAAAGGGACATAAACCACTTTGGAAGGTATAGTTTTATGTCCTCTTATTGCAAATGTATGGAGAGTCACTGGATGCATACAGTTTTTGTTTTTATTTTTTTGTTTTTGCAAGGCAATGGGGTTAAGTCCTATCCAAGGTCACACAACTAAGGAAGTATTCAGTGTCTGGGGTGGATTTGAACTCAGATCCTCCTGACTCCAGAACTGGTACTTTTTCCACTTTGCCACCTAATTGCCCCCTACTGCATATATATATATATATGTATATATATATATGTATATATATATATATACATATATATATATATACATACATATATATATATTGTCTAGTATTCCATAGAAAAGTTTTTTATACTGATATGTGTTGGGCTAAACTTCTGAATGTCCTTTCCAATTCAGGATTCCCTGATTCTGGGATTCTGTTCTCTGCTTCTTGGGTTTCTAGCTTATCTCTCTCTTTCTCACACCTAGAGGGCTCCTGGAGGGCAGTGATCATGGATCACAGTTTTTCATCTCTTCCTCAATAGGTATTAAATAAAGACTTGTTTAGCACCAGAAGTGCTGAGGGACAAGTCTGGGGGAGTGATGAGAACATCCAAGCATCCTGGATCTGCCTTTTTAAAGGAAGATTGTGGGAGGATGCTTGAAAAACAAGAGAAATAAGACACATGGAATCCCTTGACTTGACTGGTGAAGAAACTGAGGCAAAGAGAGAGAGGTAGTGACTTTTCTGGTAAACCAATTGTTTGCTCAGAACTAGATTCTTGGAATTCTAACCCACCCTAATGCTTTGTCCACTACACTTTGACCACCTCACATATAAAGACACAAAAATACCAACAGGAGCATAGACAAGTCATGTCTGAATTTATCATGATGCACATATAATTAGACAGACACACACACTTCACTGATTCATTCAGTAGTCATTTATGAAGTACCTACTATATATTCAGTCCTGAACTTGGTGTTGTGGTTGCAAAGACCAAAGCAAAAGTCTCTGACGTCCAGGGGTTTTTATATTCTATTGTGAACAGGCGACACTACAGGCATGCATAGACAAGTATGCATGCAGTATAGAAACATACCATTCATTTAACTATCTGAAATGCATCCATAAGATGATGTCCAGGTAGACATGAATATGCAACATCCAAGATATTGATGGTGAGGTCCTTCCCATACTACTAATCATAGATGACACTGAACCACCAGTTGCATCAAGTCCAAGGGTATGGAAGAGTTTTGTTTTGTTTGTTTTGCAATGAAAAGTTGGAGACTGTCAACATTTCAGGAACAGGAGGGAAAAGGGGAGCCAGTAGAAAAGATAGGAAAAAAGATCAGGTAGACAAATATTAGGAGATTCTGTGTCACAGAAGCCAAGAAGGGAGAGATTCTCAGAGGAAGAACTTGACCAATGGAATCAAATGATGAGGAAAGGTATGGAATGATAAGAACTGGGAAATGACCATTGGCTTTGGCAACTAGGAGAGTACAGTGACCTTGGAAAGAACAGCTTCTGTCAATTAAATTGATAATATTGCATGCACAAAATCCTTCACTGAATCAGATCCATAGGGGCAGGATGCTATGTCATTACTCATCTCTGCTCCCCAGCTAACTCTGCCACAGACTGTTTCCATCATGACGCTCTGTCTGGACCATGTCAGAGAGAAAGAGGATATCTCACTTTCAATTTTAAAAGTTGCATTGAAATGTAGATCCATGATTCAAAGTTAAAAAGCAGCATTGCACTGAAATGACATACATTAGAGACAGACAGGATCAGGAGCCAAAAAATGAGTGCCAGAATTTGGTGTAGAATTTTAAACATACTCATCTCATTCTGTTTCCCCTGGGGTCCTGTAGGGACTCAGAGAGCAAAGATGTAGAGAGTGAAGTGGTTTATGTATTTACTGGGTCTATATGTATATGTGTGTGTGTGTGTGTGTGTGTGTGTGTGTGTGTGTTCTTTCTATCATATTACATGGTTAGACTGGTCTTTAAGGAAAATTATTTCAGCAGTTGTTTGACAAATGGGACAAAGAGGTAGAGAATCTAGACGCTGAGAGTCCAATTGGGAGGTCATCCAAATAGTCTGTCAGTGAGGGGCACAGTAACTAGAGCGCTGATCTGGAGTCAGAAAGACCTGAGTTTGAATCCAGTTTCAGGTACTTTCTAGCTAGATGATTCTGGGTGAGTCAGTTTTTGCCTCAGTTTCCTCACATACAAAATGAGCTGGAGAAGGAATTGGCAAATTGCTCTTGGTATCTTTGCCAAGAAAGCCTCATGACTAAAAACAACTAAATGATAACAATACAATAGTCCAGAAAAGAGGAGATGATGGATGGAACAAGCGTGTGGACCATATGAGAGAAAAGAAGGGACCATGTGAAAGATAATTTATAGAGGTAAAAACAGAAAGATTAATGAACCAATTAGATATGCTGGATGAAGGATGGGGAAGAAGGTGCTTAATGTTGTTAAACAGAATCAAATTATGTTAAATTCATCATGGCCAAGTGGGAATAATCCTGGGTCCTGAATGGAAGGACCTGGATTCTAATCTCACATCTGCCACTGTCTGTTTCTATGATATTGTACAAGTCACTTAACCTTTTTGATTTTCTCATCATAAAATGGAAAGAATAGACCCCAGTCATTCTTGCATCAGAAAACTGGGTTATTATAAGAATAATGGATATAATAATGTCTGTGGAAGTGCTTTTAACTCATCAGAGGAAAATGGTGAACTAAATTCAGGTTTTGATTATTATTATCATGGTAATAGGACAGAATAATAGTCAATCTGTATTTTAATGATTTCAGTTTAAGGATAAAATATTAATTTACTAATTAACTATGCAATAGTAAATAGACCTCAGTGATGAACACTTGCCTAATTATCTATAACAATTCGTTATTTATGAACCAAACAGGCAGCAATAAGTAGAATTTAATGATAAGCATCATTTAATTATATCTTCTTATTACATAATTCACGATTTAGTTCCACTTGATGGGGCTCAGGGTTTCACTTCTATCCATGGTTGGGCTGGTCAGTGGGCTGCTGGGAAGGAGAGGGGAAATGAGGTAGAAGAGCTGATTCAAGGTGAAGAGATGTCAGCTCTGACAGATTCATAGAATTTCATCCGTTACAGACTAACTGAAACTATTTGGCATTTCATGGGGTCATTTGCAGGTTTTCAGTCACATCAGGTTTTTACTTTGCTCTTTAGGAGGCTGAAAGTAATTTGATGATGGAGAAGAGCAATTTACATAATGATCTGTCCCAGCTGGGGCTTTGTATTTCAGCAGGTGGGTAGGGTCTATGTTGTTTCAATAAGAGAATATTTATTTGTTGGCTTAACTTGCCCTTTGGGAGATTGATCAAGACTATTGGAACCTAAGTGTTTGAATGTCACAATTATTCCCTTTCTCCCAAGCAACATATGCTAATTAAGGTTGGGAAATTAAGAGAACAAGTTCTGTGCAAAAAAGCAATATAATTTTAAAAGACCATTGTACTTAGAGTTACTTTATATTAAGTTTTAATTTTTATCGAAATCTCTTAATTTATATGACTTTTCTTCATTTCCAAATATATCTCTTTCTTTCTCTACCCAGTGAGTCATCTCTTATAACAAAGAATTTTGTTTTATGTTTTCTTAATGGTATTTTATTTTTTCCAATTATATGTAAAGATAGTTTTCAACATTCATTTTTCTTTTATATCTATTTTGCTTTTAATTTTCTTTCTAATTACATGCAAGGATAATTTTAATATTCATTCATTTGCAAGCTTTTGAATTCCACATTTTTCTATCACCCTCCCTTCCTTTCCCCTTCCCCATGGCAGCAAACAATCTGATATAGATTGTATGGTACAATTGTGTTTAACATGATTTCATATTTACCATAACATTCATTTTTGTTGTTTTTTTTCTTTCACCCTTCCCTCTCCCCATCCTGAGATAGCAAATAATCTGATATAGGTTTTATACAATCATGTTATTATGCATATTTCCATATTAGTTATGTTATGAAAGAAAAATCACAAAAAAGGGAAAATCAAAAGAAAAGGAAAAAAATAAAAAGAACCAAATTTTAAAAAAGTGAAAATAGTATGCTTTGATCTCCTTTCAGACTCCATAATTCTTTCTCTGGATCATCACATAGTGTTGCTATAACTATGGACAATGTCTTCTGGATATGGATGGAATTTTCTAACACGTCTTTTGAAATTGTCTTTGAAAACTATATTGCTGAGAATAGCTAAGTCCATTATGATTGCTTATCAAACAATTTTGCTGTTTCTGTGTACAATGTTCTCCTGGTTCTGCTTATTTCACTCAGCATCAGTTCATGTAAGTCTTTCCAGGTTTTTCTGAAATCTGCCTGCTCATTATTTCTTATAAATAATAGTATTTCATTTGCATTCCTATATCACAATTTATTTAGCTACTGTCCAATTGATGGACCTCCCTTCAATTTCCATTTCTTTGCTACCACAAAAAGAGCTGCTATAAATATTTTTGTACATGTGGTTCCTTTTCCCATTTTTATGCTGGCTCAAAGGATATTCATAGTTTAATAGCTCTATGGGCATAGTTCCAAATTGCTCTCCAGAATAGTTGGATCAGTAACAAAGAAATTTTAGAAAATTTTAATTTATGTATTTTTTTACATAATCTTAATTTCCCAGTCCCTGCCTCTTGCTCTACCCAGAAAGTCATCCTTTATAATTATATACATATATATACACATTCACTCATATGCACACATATACACACAGATATATATGTGTATATGTCATACATTTATGAAAGAGAAAAAAAGCAGTTATGTTAAAATTCAACAAAACAGATTTGACAATATTCCTTTTCCCTTCCCACCCCCTGTCCCATACCCTCTCCTCCTGACTTCCTTCCTTTCCTCTCCTCCCCTCCCCTCTCCTTCTTTTCCTTTTCCCATTCTTCCTTCCTTCTTTCCTTCCTCCTCTTCTTCTTCCCTTTCTTGATTCATAGAGTTTAAACAGATAGAACATCAGATTCAGAATGAAATGAACTTAACAATTCTCTTTCTGCCCTCTGAATAGGAAGGCATTGGGAGGAGTTTGGTACTGGGTTCTTCAGCCCTCCAATTTGAGGAGAAAGGATGTTATGGAAGATGCTGTCCACCAAGGCTTGAGTTAGCTGCAGTGGTGAGATTAGAAGTGATGAATTTATCCGGGAGGGGCAACTTGTTCCATGGAATTGAAAGGCAGGGCAGCAGGTGCAAAGCGAAGTTTAAGACTTTCATTTGACCCAGATCTCCCTGACTGTATCTGCCTTACCACCCAGCTACCACCACATTTGTAACTCTGGTTCTAGATAACCCTTAAGGAAATGGACACATTTATTTGTCCTGCTATTTGCTAAGTCTCTCATTCTCATATATTTTCCCCACTGTAAACACCAGTGATTAGCACCCTAGATCCCACTGAATGGTTGATGTCAATTAACTAACAAAAGGATATTTACTGAGAAAATATAGCAAGCAGAGAAGTTACAAACATTTCTCTTTATTCCTGGGTACCTGTGTGTTGGTGTGTGCATGTGCTCAAAGACACTTTCCCCTATAGTATCTGAGGCCTAGGGTTCTGGGTTCCAACTTGAAGCAATGTTTACCTAGCATAGGACCCAGCAAGTTCATTTTCAAAAACCGGGTAAGCAGCAGGCAGTTATGTGGGATAATAGATAGAGACTGGAACTTGTGTCAAGAAAACCAAATATGGCCTCAGATACTTATTAGGTATGTGACTCTGGGCAAGTTACTTAACCTCTGTTGACTTCAGCTTCTTCAACTATAAAATGGGGATTAATAATAGCATTTACTTCTTAGGGTTGTTGTGAGGATCAAATAAGAAACATTTTCTTCTTCCCTTCCTCCCTCCCTTCCTTCCTTCATTTCCTTATTCCTTCCTTTCATTCTTCCTTTCCTCCTTCTATTATTCCTTCCTTTCCTTCCAGTCTTCCATTTCCCTTCCTTTCATCCCTTCTATTTTTCCTTCCTTCTTTCCTTCCTTCCTTCCTTCCTTCCTTCCTTCCTTCCTTCCTTCCTTCCTTCCTTCCTTCCTTCCTTCCTTCCTTCCATATCTTGCATTGTAAATATAAGCGAGAAAATATATTGTAAGGTGTTTTCTGAGTTTTAAAGTATCCGAAAACTGTTTTATTTATAAAAGTTTTCCAGCTTCACCTTTAGCCACCATATTTTGGAAGCACTGGGGTCTTGCAGACTGTTTTTTTAATAGCAACAACAATTTATATTTCAGTATATACAATTGAAAGTGAAAAAAAGTGTTAAACAATTCTTAAGACACCTGAGTCTCAAGTTAGGAATCTGTCATTTTTTTTTTTTTTGTCTTCTTACACTTAATTGCTCTCCACACATTCAGCAATCCCCTTCACTGGCCTATTTTCTGTTTCTCACCTGAGATAATACCTCTTTTGTCTCCAAACCTTTTCAGTGGCTGCCTCCCATATGCCTGGACTGCTTTCCTTCATTGCTTCAACTTTATAGTTTCTCTGATTTCTTTTATAAATGCTCAAATTCCAGTATTTCTTCCCTGGATACCCCCCCACCCCTCTATCCCCAGCTGTTTGAGTCTTCCTTTTTAAAATCACCTTCCATTAATTTATTGTGCATTAAAGAGGCAATAGCATAATGTAGTTGATAGGAACCAGACTTGAAGCTAGGAAGACCTGGGTTCAAATCCCACTGATTTCACTGACAGGGGAAGTTGCTTATCCTCAATATTCTAGAAGTTTTCTAGGGGAGTGCTGGAGTCAGCTTCTACTTAGTTGATGGTGAGCTTTTCAGTGTGGGCTGTAAATTTTATACTTTGGGAAGTGACAAATCCTGCCAATCAGGGTTTGATTAATTGTTTTGTTGATTATGTAAATTTAAGAAAGTGGTGGGAAAAATACAATATTGCAGATTAAGATGAAAATATGTCTGTCTTGAATTTTCAAACATCTAGTTATGAAATATTTACCAATGACTCCTAGAGCTATTTGAGATTTTGAATTGGAGAGAAGAGACCAAAAATCATTGGTGAAGGGAATTACTCATTTATCAGTTCTCTTTTCTAATTGAAACCACAGATTTAACCACAGGGGTTTTTATTTTGTGCATGCCTATTTACTTACATGTTTGTTCATCAAAATGTAAGTTCAAAAAAAAGTAAGCTCATTGTGGACAAGAACCACATATCTTTCATTGTAACTCAGCACTCAGCAACTGTAGAGTGTTAAATGTGGTTGTGATGCTGGGGGGTGGACTTCTTGATTGAGTCAATCAATTGGAGGGATGAACTAGATATGAACTAAGACCATCCAGGAATGAAGGAATGAATGAAAAGCATTTCAACTATGTGTGACAAGAAGCTTGTTGGGATTAATTGAGGACTGTGTTAGAGGCTCTGGATTTTATATAAAATAGCAAGCTAGTTTGGAACCTGAAGGTCCAGGAGAGGAACTTGAGAAATCCTCAGAGAGGAACATCTTTGTATATTAAGAGAAAAATCAAGTAAATCCTTGGTTCCCCCCTCCCTCCGCCTTGACAAGAGGAGACATTCAAGATTATCCATTCTAATAAGACAGATAAGTACTTGGACAAATAAGAGTAAATTTTAAGTAATTTCCTAGGGAAAGCATTTAAGTTTTTGTACATTTTGAACCTACATTAAGGGAGACCAGGAAAGGCTTCTGAAGGTAGAATTTCACCTGAGACTTGGAAGAAGCCAAGGGCAGCTAGGAGATGGAGGAAAGGAGGGAGAGGATTCAAGTCATGGGGAAAGCTAATGAAAATGCAAATCAGTATACATCTTGGGGGTTAGGGGCTTGGTGCCTCCTCGATCTGGAAAATCCATGTAAAATTTTGGCCTTCCTTTTTGTACCAGAGAAGAAGTCTGAATTGTT
This sequence comes from Macrotis lagotis, assembly GCF_037893015.1. Classification (NCBI taxonomy): domain Eukaryota; kingdom Metazoa; phylum Chordata; class Mammalia; order Peramelemorphia; family Peramelidae; genus Macrotis; species Macrotis lagotis. Next base: position 658,905,982 of record NC_133666.1, read on the forward strand.
ATGTATTAAAAGATAAAAACCTGTTGATATTATATAATACTATACATGTATTTTATGTATTTCTGAATTTTTAAATTTTTTTTGTTTGATACCTGCTGACTTTTAAAGTGTTATTTGCAGCTCCAGATAAATTCTCCTCCTCCCCAATTTCCTCATTTAATTTCTTATGTAGACCTGAGATAAATCAAAACCGTGACGGGAAAAGCCACAATATGGAAGGGTAACTATATTACAGGATTATTTTTCCTTGGCCACCATTCCCATGTATGTGCATTCTTCTTCTAATCAGAACATAAACCCTGGCAGGGAGGCATTCTTGATTTTGTGTACAAAGTGTCTAATGCATACAAATAATATAATATAATATAATATAATACAATATGATATAATATAATACAATATGATATAATATAGAACAATATGATATAATATAATACAATATGATATAATATAATATAATATAATATAATATAATATAATATAATATAATATAATCAACCCTATTCTATTTCATCCTATTCCATGCCAAATGCTTTTCTAGACCCAATGAGCTTTTCCTAGGGTTTAATGTTTTACTCTATAAATGACTACTTTTTCCTCTCACGTAATTTCGGGAAACTTGACAGAGCAATCAGTCTTTTGAAATCTAGTTCTCCTGTGGGTCCACACTGGGTGTGTGTGTGTGTATAGTTAATCAATCACCAAACAGTTATTAAGTTCTTACAATGGGTAGAAACTGTGCTAAGGGTTGGTGATACAAAGAAAAAGCAAAAGCTCAAATAGTCCTGAGTTTATATTATAATGGGGAGAAAATACTAGGTATATTCAAGACCTATACAGAGCAGAAAGTAACCTCAGAGGGGAGGACTGGGAAAGGCCACCTGTAGAAGGCATGGGTCAGTCAGACAATAAACATTTATTAAGTGCATCAGGTATTGTGCTAAACTCTTGTTTGTCTTTCATCTAGAAGACCGTGATATCAGGGAGGTGCTGCCATGACATTCAGGTGAATTGGGTGTGAGTGAGGGAGGGGCTGTGCTAAGTCTCCAGCCTCACTTTCTCCTCCAGAATCATCTGGGTCCAGTGGCCAGATCTGAATCAGAGTGACTGGAGATGGCCCTGGATGTGAGACAATCAGAATTGAGTTACTTGCCCAAGATCACATAATTAGTGTCAAGTGTCTGAGACCAGATTTGAACTCAGGTACTCCTGACTTCTTATCACCTAGTGCCACCTAGCTGCCCAATATTTTGTTAAGTGGTTCTTAGGCAGATGATGATGATGATGATGATGATGATGTTATTGAGGATGAAGATGAGAATGATTATGATTATGAATATGTTGATGATGATGTGTGTCCTTTCTCATAGACAGCCATAACATTAGAGACAAGCAAGTGAATTAAATTTGAGTAAGTGCTAAGTCACCAAACTCACTTTCTCTTCCAGAGTCATATGGGTCCAGTGGCCAATTATGGATCAAGATGACTGGAAATGGCCCTGGCAATTATAGAGCCTTTAGTCTAGAATTATGGGGACTTGAGTTCAAATCCAGCCTCAGACACTAGCTATACCATTCTAGGTAAGTCACTTAACTTAAAATAAAGATAGTAACAGCAGCTATGTTTCAGTTGGTGCAGTGGATAGAGTGTCAGGCCTAGAATCAGGAAGATTCATCTTCCAGAGTTCAGATATGACCTCAGACTCTCCCTAGCTATGTGACTTTGGGCAAGCCATTTAATCCTGTTTGCCTTAATTTCCTCATCTGTAAAATGAACTGATACTAGATACAATAAAGTATCTTTGTCAAGTAACACAACTGAAAAGAGGATTCAACAATAGCGTATAATAATTGAGGGTTAGTGGGAGGACTGAATATGATAATGTAAAGACAGCACAATGTCTGGCACATAGTAAATACTATGTAAATTTTAGCTATTATTTTTGACATATTACTAACTTCTGGGGATGCAGAGAAAAACAAATAACTACTCCTGTTCCTAAATACCTCCCAGTCTGATGGGGGAGACAATATAGAAACAGTTATTCGAAGACAATATATAGACAGGAGTGTGTGGATAAAGGCTGTACCAAAGAGCTCCTTGCACTTGGAATTGCTGGGCTAATAGGCTGGTAGGGTGGTTGGTCGGACAATTACTCTCCAGAAGTAGAGAGAATTTGAGAGCTTAGGAAGAACCTCCTTGACTTTCTAGTCCAATTGGAGTCAATCCCCTGAAGGGAATTTGCATGGTGATACACCTGGCGAATGGTCATTCAGTTGCTGCTTGAAGATTTCCAAGGAGGTGAGAATCCTCCACTCAAGCCCTAAACCCCAAATTTCTAGGTGTTCCTTCTGTCTGGGAAGCCATAGGACTAGGGGCTCTCTTACTGTCCCAAAGGGAACAAAATTTTGTTCTGTAAATAAGGTTTCTCCCAAAGCCCTTGTGAGTCAGGTCCCCTGGCATCTTTTCTTCCCCATCCCTATTCATGAGCAAATTCACATGCAAATCCCAATGATGCCCCAACTCCCCTTAGTCATCATCACTTCCCATCCTCGAGGGAGTATGCTTGACTGGGAGTCTTCATCAACACAGAACCCACGGATGCCTACTCTCATATCTCCCCTCTTCTCTTCAGTAGACAGTTAACAAAAGCTACCTGATTGCATCTATTATCCTTTATTTCTGCAATCCCCAATACTGGTATTTCCTTTGGTCTGCTCTATATCACAGTCTGGAATTATGGCTCCTATTCTCCTGTTACTTACCAGTTCCCCATTCTCCATTCCCCAACTCTTTTTCAGGCATGTCACTGTGAAGCTTCTAGACTTACTGTTGATCTTGTGACTCCAAGATCATCACATAAGCGGTTTCTCTTGTGAATATATTCTCACATCAGGTTAACAAACACTCATAACACATCTACTTTGTGTTGGTCACTGTGCTAAAAACGGGGGATAAAAAAACAGACTCTGTCTTCAAGAAACCTCAATCCAAAGGAGGATACAACAAGGATATAATTAGGTACAAAAAAGATATGTACAGGATAAAGGGGAGATAATTTTAGTGTGAAGACATCATCACTATGTCACTAGTAGGGAATTAGATGGCACAGTGGATGCTCTCTCTGAAGTCAGGAGGACCTGAGTTCAAATCAAACCCCAGATACATACTAGTTATGGACCTTGGGCAAGTCACTTAACCTTGATTGCCTCACATTCAGGACTATCTCCAGCATGGCCCTGAAGTTCAAATCAAACCTCAGACACATACTAGCTGTGTGACCTTGGGCAAGGCAGCCCTGACTGCCTTATATCCAGGGCTATCTCCAGTTGTCCTGATTCCTATCTGGCCACTGGACCCAGATGGCTCCAGAGGAGAAAGTGAGGCTGGTGACTTAGCAGAGTCCCACTTCACACAAATACAATTTACTTGCATGCCATTTCATCACCTCCCAGATGTCTTCTAGAATGAAGGACAAACATCATCATCATCATCATCATCATCATCATCATCATCAGTGGAGAAATCTTGGGCCTCCATTGTCCAATCACAAAATCTCAGCATTGAAAGGGTCTCAGAGACACTTTTGTCTAACCTGATCAAAAATCTCATTTCCAATAACTCCAATAAGCAGTCATCCAGTTCTACTTGAAAACTTCCAATTAAAGTGGGGACTTCACTACTTCCTGAGGCGGTGGCTCCCCCCCTCCCACCTTTGAATGACTCTAAATTGCCAGGAAGATTAAATCTCCCTCTTGGCAACCACTCCTCATTATTCTAAATTCTGTCATCTAGGCTTAAGCAGAACTAGCCTAATTCTCCTGCCCTACAGCCTTGTGAGTACCTGGAGACAGTTCTGATGTTCTTCCTAATTCCTTTCTCCAGGCTTAACATACTCAGGACATCCAAATGGTCTTCAAATAGCAGGGTGTCAAGACTTATCAATTTTGCCACTCTTCCTTGGCCATACTCCACCCTGTAAATGAGCTTCCCAAACTTTGGTGAACAGAAATGAGTATAGTACTCTCTATATATAGTCTGACTAAGCCAGAACACAGAGACTACCAACTCTCTTTTTTCTCTGGACACGGGGCTTTTCTTACTGTAGTCAAATTTCTTGTCAGCTTATTTTGTTTCCATATCTCATTATTGACTAAGATTTACAGACATTTTTTTTGGAGAAAGTATTATGCACAAACAATTATGGAAATTGATGGAAGTATGCTTAGTCATAGCTGTACACATGAGGGAATGGGTTCTGGGTAGGATGACTTTTCCAGGTTACTTGGTGAAAAATTCCCAACTTAACAAAAGCACTCATAGTTTGGGGTCCCTCAAAAAGTGACTGCAACATCAGGTTCTAGAATGTTTGATCTGCGTTCTTTTTTTTTCTTATTCTTTTTTTTTAGGTTTTTGCAAGGCAATGGGGTTAAGTGGCTTGCCCAAGGCCACACAGCTAAGTAATTAAGTGTCTGAGGCCAGACTTGAACCCAGGTACTCCTAACTCCAGGGCCTGTGCCCTATCCACTGCATCACCTAGCTGCCCCTTGATCTTCCTTCTTGAAGACCATGACATCCGGGAGGTGATTCCATGACATGCAAGTGAATTGAATTTGAATGCAGTGCTAAGTCACCAGCCTCGTTTTCTCCTCCAAAACATTTGATTCCAGGGGCCAGATATGAATCAGGACAATTGGAGATAGCCCTGAATGTGAGGCAGTCAAGGTTAAGTGACTTGCCCAACTAAGTGTCTGAGGCTGGATTTGAACTCAGGACCTCTTGAATTCAGGACCTTTTAGGCAGCTATTCTTTTTACTGTAGCTCATGAACCCCCACTAGTATGAATCCCAGGAGGAGTTAACTAGCAGCTGAAATTAGCTTTTGAGAAAGAGAAGAGAAAAAAGTGCCTCCTTATCTCATTTGAACCTCATAATAACCCTTCAAGGTAGGTACTGTTATGATTCCCATTTTTACAAACTGAGGCAGTAATCAGTGGAGCAACTTTCCCATGATCTTGCAGCTAATTTATGTCAAAGGGTGGATTTAAACTCAGGACTTCCTGACTCCAGGTCCAGAATTTTATCCACTGCCCCCATCCCCCCATGCTTAAGACATATAATAAGATGGCATCGTAAGAATAGTATGGATAAAAATATTTCTCATTTAAATTTGGGGCATATTCTTTTCCTAATACACTTAGGATTTTTGGGAAAAGTGGCCACAAACAGACTTAGGATGGCAATGAAACACATACATATTTGCCAAGGTAGCTCACAATTTCAATCCTGTGGAGCTAATATCCTTCTCCTCTTAATTGAGTTTTTGCATATTTCTTCCCCATTAAGAATAATATCTTTTCAGAAAATATTTTTGTTTTGTTAAATATTTTCTTTTTTCTTTTTACAGCAGCTATTAAGCAGTTGTTTTTTTTTCTGATTAAAGATTTTATTTATTTTGAGTTTCACAATTTTTCCCCAATCTTACTTCCCCCCCCACAGAAAACAATTTGTCAGTCTTTACATTGTTTCCATGTTGTACATTGATCCAAATTGAGTGTGATGAGAGAGAAATCATATCCTTAAAGAAGAAACATAAGGTATAAGAGATAGCAAGATCAGGCAATAAGATATCAGTTTTTTTTTCTCAATTAAATGTAATAGTCTTTGGTCTTTGTTCAAACTTCACAGTTCTTTCTCTGGATACAGATGGTATTCTCCATTGCAGACAGCCCCAAATTGTCCCTGATTATTGCCCTGATGGAATGAGCAAGTCCATCAAGGTTGATCATCACCCCCATATTGCTGTTAGAGTGTACAGTGTTTTTCTGGTTCGGCTCATCTCACTCAGTATCAGTTCATGCAAATCCCTCCAAGGCTTCCCTGAATTCCCGTCCCTCTTGGTTTCTAATAGAACAATAGTGTTCCATGACATACATAGACCAGTTTCCTAAGCCATTCCTCAACTGGTCAGTCTGAGAGGTGTGAGGTGGTACCTCAGAGAAGCTTTAATTTGCATTTCCTCTAATAAGTAATGATTTAGAGCAATTTTTCATATGACTATGGATTGCTTTGACCTCCTCATCTGTAAATTGCCTTTGCACATCCTTTGACCATTTGTCAACTGGGGAATGGCTTTTTTTTTTTAAAATATGACTCGGTTTTCTGTATATTTTAGAAATGAGTCCTTTGTCAGAAGCATTAGTTATAAAGATTGTTTCCCAGTTTACCACATTACTTTTGATCTTGGTTACAGTGGTTTTTATCTGTGCAAAAGCTTTTTAATTTAATGTAATTGAAATCATCTACTTTGTTTTTGGTGATGTTCTCCATCTTTTCCTTAGTCATAAACTGCTCCTCTTTCCATAGATTTGACAGGTAAACTAGTCCTTGATCTTCTAATTTGCTTATAGTATTGTTTTTTATGTCTAAATCCTATATCCATTTGGATCTTATCTTGGAATAGGGTGAGAGGTGTTGGTCTAATCCAAGTTTCCTCCATACTACCTTCCAATTTTCCTGGCAGCTTTTATCGAAGAGAGAGTTTTTATCCCAATAGCTGGACTCTTTGGGTTTATCAAATAGCAGATTACTATAATCGTCTCCTGCTTTTGTACCTAGTCTATTCCACTGATCCACCACTCTATTTCTTAGCCAATACCAGACAGTTTTGATGACCGATGCTTTATGATATAATTTTAGATCAGGTAGGGCTAAGGCCCCTTCTTTTGCACTTTTTTTCATTAAATCCCTGGAAATTCTTGACTTTTTATTTCTCCATATGAATTTACTTACAACTTTTTCTAACTCATTAAAGTAATTTGTTAAATATTTTCTAATTAGGAGTATAGTATATTTTTAAGGGAGGTTACTCTGTTGTTTGAATTCCAATTTTCAAAGCTAGTTCTGTCTTGTGTCTTCTCTCTCTCACTCTCTCTCTCTCTCTCTCTCTCTCTCTCTCTCTCTCTCTCTCTCTCTCTCTCTCTCTCTCTCTCTCTCCCCTCTCCCTTCCTCCAACCCAGGTCTTAATTCATCAAACCTGTCTCTTTCCTTGAAAGACTACTTCTCTAAACCCTTGTCTGTCTGTAGTATTTGTTTCTACTCCTTGAGTTAAGTGTCTTCTACTGGTTGAGTAGTTTGCCTGAGAGATATAGAATCAATATATAGGAGTTTTAAAAGATAGTCATTCCACACTCAGATTCTTGCAAAAAGATGAATGTTGGGAACTGTCTTTGCATGTAGTTGGAATAATATATAAATAAGTTTAAAAAGAAAGTAATAGTAAATTTAAAATATTTAATATTAAATATAGCAATACATAGTATTTACACCAATCATTCAGCATAGAATTGTCTTATTAACTAGTAATATAATAAAACAATATAGTAATAAATATTAAATGTATTTATGCATAGATTAATATAGAGGGAGAAGAGAAGACCCAGGAGAGAACTAGGTAGTATAGCTAAAAGGTAGAGGCTATGATCTGGAGAGGATCCAGGAAAGGATACTGAGAAGTAATCACTTCAATAGGTAAGAGGAGAACCAGGAGAGAGCTTTTGATGCCCCCAAAACCTAGAGAGAGAAAAAGTATCAAGGAGTGATCAACAGTACCAAAGATTGGAACAATGTCATGCAGAATGAGGATTGAGAAAAGGCCTTTGGGTTTGGCAACTAAGAGATCCTTGGTAAATTTGGAGGGAGCAGTTTTGGTGAAATAATGATGGGGTCACAAGTAGTTATTAGAAGGGGTTAAGAAGAGAATGAGAGGAGAGAAAACAAGGTAACTATTGGAGATGACCTTTTCTCAAGGAGTTTAGACACAGAGGGCAGAAGAGATGTAGGGTATCAATAATTAGCAGAGATGGAAGGATCTAATGAATGTTTTCTGAGAATGGAGGAGCCATGGATATGTTTGTAGCAATAGGAAATAATTCAGTAGCTAGGGAGAGATTAAAAATAGGTGAGAGAGTGGGAATGACAGAGAGGGCGATTTGCTGGAGGAGATGGAATGGGATTGATTGATTATCTTTTGCATATAGAATAAATGAAGGAGTAAAGGCCACTTAATCATGTGATTTGTAATCTTATGATTACATTCTGGGATTTCTGGGCTGTGGGGTTGGTCAAAGATGAACTCTACATGTATAAAATAAGTAAAAATTAATTTCAGATTGCTGAGACACTACAACTTAGGAGGACAAGGAATGACCTTTTGTAGAGTGATATTTTACCTGAACCTTGAAGGCATCTAGAGATTCCAAGGAGGATAGGTGAGGAATGAAAGCATTCCAGACCTGGAGCATCATCAGTCTGAAAGCACACAGGTGGAAGATGGAATATGATGCAGAATCAACTAAGCTTGTTTAACTGGAGCATAGTGTGCATTGGAGCTAGTAAATTGTGAACAGCCTGGGACAAAATAGGTGGGAATCAACTTCTGAGTAGCTTTGTATTTTATGCTGGAAGCAATAGTGAGCCTCTGAAACATTTTTTTCTTTTTCTTATTATTCATGCATTCATTCATTTATTTGTCTGTTTATTTGATTTATTTACTCATTTATTTTCATCCATATGTACATGCATATTTCCAAGTTACAAAATTTCCCTCCACCCCGCCCCCCCACCTCTCCTAAGCAGGGAAGAGGCAGGTTACATATATATTTTGTTAAAGTTAGTAATTTTTGGCCTGAGGAATTGGAACTAAGGGAAAGAGTGAAATAAAAGATACTTTTTATAAAGTGTTCATCAGAGTCTGAAGAGTATTTTTTTCTGTGTGTTTTGTTTTGTTTTGTTTTATGCATCACTTAACAAGGAGTTAAGTACCCTGGATGGGGAGGGGGGGGTTAAAGTGGAAGAGAGAATAGACCTTGCTTCACTTAACAAAGTGTTAAGTACAAGGGTGGGAAGGGGGGGAGGTAAAAAAGAAAATAGGCCTGGAGAAGGGGTACAAATAGTTCAAGAAATGATAGGGCTTTGAATGATACTTTGGCTCATGAGAAGGACTGTGTGTACTTGAAAAGGGAAAAGGTATAAAATGATTATAATTGTAATTTGATGCAATTAGAGTCAATGCTGCTTTTCAAGCAAACAAGTAAACAATCTGTGATGATATCTTGATAACAGTAGGAGCTTATCAAGCAATCAAATAATCAAACTGTGACTGATGATACTTGATTAATAACATTAGAGCAATAAATAACACCAAGGGAAGAGGCACAAAGATTTATAATTTTAGAGGGAAAGAAGGGAGAATGTGAATGCTGAGTAAATTCTATTCAATAACTTTAACCCAGTGAGGGAATAAGATACATTCCCACTTGATTTTAAAAACTCAACTTACTCTATAGGGAAGCGGGGACTGGTAAATGGAAAGATAAGGGAAGAAGGGACTGATAAAAGGGAAAGGAAGGTATAAGTGAAAATAAATGGAAAGTTAAATTTTTAAAAGAAAAGTCAAAGGGGAAAGGTAGTGAAATTTTGTGAGGAGGAATAAGAGAAAAGGAAAGAGTTAAATATCAATGGAGAAAGATAGCATGGAGGGCAATACAGAATTAGTAATCTTAACTGTAAATGTGAATGGGATGAACTGTCCTAGAAAATGGAAGTTGATAGCAGAATGGATTAAAAGCCAGAATCCTATAATATGTTCTTTACAAGAAACACATTTGAAGCAGAGAGATACACACAGGGTATAGGCAAAAGGTTGGAGCAAAATATATTTTGCCTCAGCTGAAATAAAAAAAAAGATGGGGTAGTAATCCTAATCTCAGACAAAGTAAATGAAAAAATCAATCTAATTTAAAGGGATAAGGAAGGAAATTACATCTTCTTAAAGGGTACCATAGGTAATGAAGCTATATCATTACCAAAAATGTATGTACCTAGTGGTATAGCATCCAGATTCTTAGAGGAAAAACTGAATGAGTTACAAGGAGACATAATGGCAAAACTTTAATAATGGGAGACCCCAATCTTCCTCTCTCAGAACTAGATAAATCTAATGACAAAATAAACAAGAAGGAAGTTAAGAAGATGAATGAAGTCTTAAAAAACTTAGATATGATAGACCTATGGAGAAAGAAAAGAATATACCCTTTTTTTGTCAGTACATGTCACCTTCACCAAAATTGACCATTAGGGCACAAAAACCTTATAATCAAATGCAGAAAGGCAGAAATAATAAATACATACTTCTCAGACCATGATTCAATAAAAATTACATGTATTAAAGGGTAAGGGAAAGATAAACCAAGAACTAATTGGAAATTAAATAATTTTATCTTAAATGATGGATGGATCAAAAAAAGCAAATAATAGAAATAATCAATAATTATATCTAAGAAAATGATTATAATGAGACACTATACCAAAATTTATGGGATGCAGCCAAGGCAGTTTTGAGGGGAAACTTTATATCTTTTAATGTCTATATGAATAAACTAAAGAGGAGATCAATGAATTGGGTTTCAATTAAAAGCTAGAAAAAGAAAGTTAAACATTCCCCAATTAAATACCAAATTAGAAATTCTGAAAATCAAAAATTAATAAAATTGAAAGCAAAAAAACAATGATCTCATAAAGAAAACTAATCATATTAAAAAAGAAAGAATATGACCAAATTACTAGTATCAAAAATGAAAAGGGTGAACTAACCACCAATGAGAAGAAAATTAAAGAGATAATTCAGAGCTACTTTGCAAAACTGTATGCCAAATTGAATAACTTGAGTGAAATGGATGAATATTTACAAAAATACAAACTGCCCAGATTAACAGAAGAGGAAATAAATTACTTAAATAACCCCATTTCAGAAAAAGAACCTCTGAAACCTCTTGAACAGGGGATTAATATGATCAGAAATGCTTTAGGATAATCCATTTGGGGGATGAATTAGACATAGATGAGACCTGTATATATTTATTTAAATGCCTATAAGATTGTAAATTCCTTGAGGGCAGGAACATTTTTCTCTTTTCCCTTTCCCTTTCCCTTCCCTTTCCCTTTCCTTTCATTTTCCTTCCCTTCCCTTCCCTTCCCTTTCCCCATCCCCATCCCCTTCCCCTTTCCTTCTTCCCTTCCTTCTTTTCCTTTCTCCTTTTTTGCCTTTTTCTTTTCCTTATTTAGCACAGTTCCTGATACGTCAAAAAATTTAACTAATGTTTGTGGATTAATGATTGATTTTAATGATAACAGCACTAGGATCCAAGTTTTTCTATTTACAACTGTGTGACTTTAGACAAATCATCTCCTCCTCTGTGGGCCTCAGTTTCTTCATTTGTAAAATAAGGATGTTAGACTAGATGATTTCTAAGTTCTCCTCCAGGCCTCAACCCCATAACCCGATGACTCTAAAAACACAGACTCAAAGTTAGAATGGACCTCAACGGTCTCACCAAGGATTCTTGACCTTAGTCCATATTTGTTGTCATTTTAAAGGCATTTTGATAACTGTTGTTTTAGCATAATTGGTTTCCTCTGTAATCTTGTGAATTTTATTTTATGCATTTTAAAAATATGTGTCTGAGAAGGGAATAAGCATTTATATATTATTATATGTTAGTCACTATGCTAAGTATTGTATAAATATTATCTCATTTGTGAAATAGGTGATGCTATTACCCCCCTCCCCATTTTACAGATGAAGAAATTAAAACAAATGGAGGTTAAATGATTTTCCCAGAGTCAATCAGCAAGTAAGTTTTGATTCCAGGCTCACTGTTCAATCCACTGTACCACCTGCCATTTCTGGAACTGATCCATGGACTTTACTAGTCTGCTCAAAGTGGTCATGTTGAGTTCCTTTCTGGACTCCCTCAATCTTCCCCAGGTGAACATTGGAGGGCCGAGACAAAGAAGACAAGGATGACAAGTTCTCCAAGATCCCCAAGTACTCTATTTATCAAAATACAAGTGCTTAAATATCCTCTCCAGTACCTAATCCACTCCCATTCCCATGACACTTAGTAAAATAATGTTCTGGTGCTCAAGGGCACCAGGTGATGAAGATTCACAGTATTCCCACACACACAACAGTCCCTAACACTGAGCACACAAAAAAGCTAAGAACCTCTGATCTAGACTAATAAATGAAGAATCTGTAGTTCAGGGAAATTGTGATGCCTCAGGTATTAGGCTCAGAGTTTGAACCTATTTCCTCATTTGAACCCATGTGGCTCTTTCCATTGCTCTATGCTACATATTTATCAGTTGAAATGTTTGAACTGACTCATCACTAAGAGTCTTTCTAGCTTTCCAATATTATGATTCAATGAATCTCAGCAAAGTCATCTGGATCACTTAGAAACATCTGAAAGCACCCAGACCCCTTTGATTTAACAAAGCCACTCCATGGAATCTAAGAGGATAAGAATTTTCTGAACCTGGTCCACTTAATTAGGATTTCAGAGACCAAATCTCCAAGTTCACATCTGTGCTGTAAGGAGGGATAAAGGAAGGGGTTTTGAGTACTCCAAGGTCAAGGAGTAAGTACTTTCTAAAAATTCAGTATGACAGAGTGGTAAGCAGCTTTCTCAGGTAACTGGAAAATAAACTTCGGGTGAGGGGGGCTAGAAGGAAAGGAAACTGTCAATGGTTGATAACCTATTATTTTCACTTTCTCTTTCAAGAGAGGCCAGATACCCGTGAAATTGAGAACTGATGAGAGCCCTTTAACTCCAGATGGACCTGCTCTGTGTAACTTAGCTGAGAATTGCTGCAGTCTGACTGTGGAAGAGATAGGAAATAAGTGGGCAGTGGGAGCTGGGGTGGGGGAAGGGAAGACCAGTTGACCTGCCAGGTCTTGAAATATAGCATCTGGACAGCTCCAGACTTTCCACCTACTGCTAGAAAGAGTCTTTGATTTGCTCTAGCAAATGAATCAATGAAAGGGACCTTAGAACTCACTTGGTTTGTGACTTTATTTTACAGATAAGTTGAGTGAAACTGCCAAAACCTTCAATGCACTCTCTCACTTCTATCTTATGACTCCTTTTCCTTCAAGATGTAGCTCAAGGACCACATCCATGAAGCCTTTCCCAATTGACCCAACAGCTGTTGCCCTCCCTCCCTGAATTGAAATAATCTTTGTCTATTTTCTTTTCATTTATTTCTTATATGAATATCTTGTCTCCCTGTTAGAATGGGCCCTGAAAGTAGAGATTGTTTTATTCTTTGAAATAGGGCAGGGGTTCTTAACCTGTGTGTGTGTATCATGAATCCAGTTGGTAATTTGGTAAAGTCTATAGTTCATAATAATTAAGTTGTTTTTAAAAAAAAATTATAATCACAATGCCTGAATAAGATGTGGTATGTGATTCTGACATAATACCACTGTGCTATAAGAATGATGGTTATGATGATCTTATAAAAACACTAATTGCATGAAATAATGAAAAATGAAATGAGCAGAACCAAGAGAATGTTGTATATAGTAATAGCAATATTGTTTCAGAAAAACTTTGAGTGAAGTCATTTTGACTATTATAAATATCCAAATTAAGTACAAAGAACATATGAAGGAACATACTATCTTCATCCAGAGAAAGAACTGATGAATAAAAGAAGGGAAAAAATGATTATATATATGTATATATATATATATATATGTATATAAATTCAGTCTAATGGTAGCCATCTCTAGGGTGTGGAAGATGAGAGGAAAAAAGAAAAAAAATTACACGATAATTTTATTTATATTTGAAAGGAATAACAAGTTGTACATAATAGCTTTAAAAAAATTGTTTTTTATTTAAGGCAATGGAATTAAGTGACTTGCCCAAGGTCAAACAGCTAGGTAAGTTTTAAGTGTCTGAGGTAAGATTTGAACTCAGGTCCTTCTGATTCCAGGGTCAGTGCTCTATCCACTGTGCCACCTAGGTGCCCTGTGCATAATAGATGTGCAGTTTCATGTACAATCATCTTTTAAAAAAATATTATTATAGAAATGTTGTTTTATTCCATAAATTAAAAGCAAATAAATAAAACTAAAAAAAAGAAAAAAATTATAGTTGAAATTAGTGTTAATTTCATTTCAAAGTTTAGTGAAAATAAAGTTGCAATTGTTTTACCAATTCAGGTTCATGGACACCTTGAAATCTATTCATGGGCACATAGACTAAATCAATGCTTGTTAAATGAAACTATTCTCCAAGGTTACCCAGGTGGTAAGTAGCAGAGCTACTAGGGCAGTTAGGTGGCATGGTTAGGTTACGATAGAAGACTTGAATTCAAAACTGACCTCAGATGCCTACTAATTATGTGGCCTTGGACAAGTCACTTAACCCTCATTTGCCCCTCATCCAGAGCCATCTTAGTTATCTTCCTGATTCATATCTAAAGATTGGACCCAGATGATTCTGGAAGAGAAAATGAGACTGGTGACTTTACACAGTACTCCACTCAAATCCATCACCTCCCTGAAGTCATGGTCTTCTTTGAAAATGAAGGACCACAACCCACAAAAAGGAGCACAGCAGACTCTAGTCCTCAGTCTCCAAATCTATCATTCTTTTCATACTAATGCCTTCCTTTATCTCTCCCCATTGTTTGCCATTCCATCCTTAATACTTGCTGTTAGTGTCTCCAATGAATTCCCTCCTTGGTTTGGAGAAAAGGGAGAATTGATGGGGATTAGAGCTCTGTAGATTCAAATCTCTGGATGCATTTGAAATTGTAATAAGGAAGCTTTAGTGAGGCTGACTGGGTGTGTTTGATGTAAACAGGAGAAATTATACCTCTTCTAAGCCAACTCTCTGCTTTCATTACATGTATTAAGATTTAATGCTATCAAAACAAACATAAATAGCATGTATTTTGGGAGATCCATTCTCGGAGAATAAATCTATACTAGACAGTGCTGCAATCATTCTGTTCCGAAGAAGGGCAGGGCAGGGTATGTCACTAGTTGCCAATCGGGGAAGGGTGGAGAGAAAGGGCTACTGAAAGTCTTTAGGGTTGATGAACTCTCTCCAAATGAATGGAATCTTTCCAAATCCCAGGAGATTACCTTTTTGTCAGATGAATCCCACAGATACAGAAAGCAAACATTACCATGGACTTGTCTATATTGCTTCTACCCTCTCTATCTGTCACATACCTGGGAATGGGATAGGTTGAAAATTCCTGCAGTCCTGGGACTGCATACATTTTCCTCATGATGACAATGCTTCTCTTTCTCACCCTAGCCTCTTGGAACCCTTAGTTCCCTTTGAGGTGGAGTTCAAACATCTGCTCCTAGAAGGATCTTATTGATCCCCTTAGTCACTTCTAATGCTTCTCACCCACACCCAAATTATTTGACATTTACTTTGTATGTTTGGAATAAACATATTACATTACTTATCTATGTAAATATAGTCCTCCCTCTTCCTCCCAGCAGAATATAAACTCTTTGAGGGCAGAGATTGCTATCCTTTGGTCTTCATATCCCTATTATCTAGCACAATTATTGTTATTCGGTCATGACTGACTTTTCATGACCCCCTCCCCCCTTTTTTGATAGAAGTTGTTTGGATCTTCCTTCTCCAGCTCATTTTATAGATGAGGAAACTGAGAGAGAGGATTAAGTGACTTGCCCAGGGTCACACAACTGGTAAGGCCATGATGAGTTTTCCTGACTCCAGATCTTGCTCTATCTGGCTGCCCACTTAGTATAATAGCTTACCTTTACTTAGGTATCTACTCAATATGTGGCCTAGTCAATATGGAAGTTCCCTTCCACAATGATGCTCTAAAGCTACCCATACCTAACCATCCTATGTATGTCTTATTCAATTCTTCCTTTAAATTTGACACAGGAGCTATGCTAGAAGCCTTTCTAGATGCCTCTCAACATTGCAATGGTGCTAATGGAGCACTCATTCATCTACCTGTCATCTCTCATCCTGAAAGTAAGACCAGCTTATCTTAAGCTAACATTTCTATCCACTTTAAGGTTTGCAAAACCCTTGGCCAATATTATCTCATTTGATCCTCATGCCAGTTCTGGGAGGCTTGTGCTGTGATTGCCTCCATTTTAAAGATGAGGAAACTGAGGCAGAAGGCTGTTCAGTGAGTTGCCCAGGGTCACACAGCTAGTGTCTGAATTAGGATTTGATCTCAGGTTTTTCTGACTCCCAACCTTGTGACATCTGGCTGCTTCTCCTAGCCTCGTTTCTCTGAGGATGCCATTTACTTCCATTCTTCTCTGAAGTTCCTCATTGATTCTCTGTCACAGCCTGGTCACACACTTTCCCCTTGTCCTCTCTCTCTATATGCTTATTTTCAGACAGTTGTATTACAGCTCTTGTTGCCTACACATGCCACGGTGGAATTGTTGGATTGAACTGATTTGTGTTGTCCGAGGATAAGCCTAGCTAAGTTCCAAGTGGTTTGTCACCAGTTGGCTGTAAGGTGATGAAGGTTTTGCTATAGTGAATCTTGAAGTCTGCTTACTGAGTTATGGGGGGGGGTGCTTGGGGGTGGTATTGTTGGGATCTGTGTGTGTGGAAGGAGAACTCACATCAGTGGAATTACAGACTGGTGAAATAGGGAAGAATTTTGAAGAGTATCTGTGTTCCATTTGGACATTTGTAAAGATGTTTTGTTGGAGTCAGAGGGCTTCGGGGAGTGCTCACTACTTGGAATACGGTATTATTCACAACCTTCCCTACGCCCTCCTCTTATTGCTATATAAATGTTCCTCTAGGTGATGGCAAGTCCCTCTAGTCCAACTAGACTGTAAATTGAGAGCAGAGTCTATGGAAAGGGTCTCTCTCTCTCTCTCTCTCTCTCTCTCTCTCTCTCTCTGTATGGAGATATTCCTCCAGTCTCCTCCAAAGCACCTGGAACCGTCTGGCTTATGGTAATATTCACAAAAGATATTGCACAACTGGATTATAACTGCTTTGATTACAACTTTAGAATGAGAGCTGTGTAGGATAAGAGAAACAAGAAGGAGGAGAAGGTGCCGTGGTTCTTAGATCCACAGCTGGTAGTAGGGGCCCCCAGTGAAGAGAAACAGAGTGAATGAGCCAGGGAATGAATTAATTCTGTGATGTAGTTATGGTATGGGAGGGAAGAAGGAAGAGAGGAAGAAAGGAAGAATGAGAGAAAGGAAAGGGAGAGAGACAGAGAGAGAGAGAGAAAGGGAGGAAGAAAAGGGAAGAAGGAAGGAATGGCAGGAAAGGAAGGAAAGAACAGAGGGAAAGAGGAAGAGAAAGGAAAGAAGGAAGGAAGGAGGGAGTCTAATGTGGGAGACATGTAGACAAGTATATATAAAGCAAAATCCACAACATATCACAGAGAGCAGAATTTACTGGCAATAAACAAAATTAGGTTCACTCATTAAAAAAAATATACCATCACAAAGTTTAGTTTTTATCCTGCAAGTGGTTGTTACCTAACCCACTCCCATTCAGCCTCTGCATACCAGGAATGGTGAGGGAATGGGGTGTTCTGATGAACTGACTGGTTTGATTGGAACTGAGGTATTGATAGCACCATGGTTGGATTCTTCCTAGCTCTGTGATCTTGGGCAAATTCTGATAATACTGCCTATCTCACAAAGTTGTTGGAAGGAATTCATTATAGGAAAGGGAAGAGGGAATGATATTTGTTCAAGTCACATGATGACCTCATTTGTCATTAGGAAAGCTGTATTATTACTGGACTGTTTTTATTTTGAATAGTGATAAGGGATCAGAGATTGAGCAGGTGTGACCATCAGCAGCCCTGGCTAGCCTCCAATCTGGGGTCTTGAGCTTGGCTTAGCTACCCTCCATGATAGATTCTGGCTGGCTTGGAATTAGGGGCTAGAAATAGATATGAACTTCCTATGACTCGAATTATAGAGATAATTGTTCAACCTGTATCTCCATGACACTGGAAATCCAGATACAAAATGAAAAATGAAACCAGTCTGTTTTTTTTTTCCAGCATGTAGGTAATTGTTTTCTTTTACTAGTTGTTATGAGCAAGTGATAATTCCTCCTCCCAGGATGCTGCACTGTGGCCTGGAGGGGATTTCTGGGTTGACAAGTGACTGTGACAGCTGCAAGCTTGAAGCAAATTTTTAGAAGCAAAGGAAAAGAACCATATAGCATGGCATTGACTACGATGGAATAGAGTGACTCCTGGCAATGGAATGGTGGTCTTTGGAGGAAATAACTCTTGGATATCAGCACTCTGTGGCAAAACCTTTGACAGTGCACCAGCCCTGGAGTCAGGAGGATCTGAGTTCAAGTTTAGCTTGATACACTTGATACATACTAGCTGAGTGGCCCTTACCCCAGGGGCAATGCTAGTTTCTTTGCTAAGGGTGACTGGAGTACCCCTCCCTCAACTACCCTGTAATTATTTTATAAATGCTGCTATATGTTATCTTCTCCCACCGAACTTAAGTTCTTTGAGGGAAAATCACTTCATTTATGTTTTTGTATCCCCATTGTTTAGTACATTACCTTTCATACAAAAGATGATTAATAAATGCTTGGTGATTGATCTCTACCAGTGCCCACCAAGGTGAATAGCCAGAGCTTAGGATTCCAAAGACTCACTTGGAGTCTTTATTACATTCTGTTTGACTCTGGGATCCCACTCCCTAGCTGTTGTGACTAATAATAGTAGTATATCTAGTATCCCTTTAGAGAGGCAGAATGCATCAAATATTGACTGTGCCTCAGAGGCAAGAAGATCTGTGTTCAAGTCTCAGTTTTAATGTACGCAGGGATTGGAACTTACTGAAGTTACAACCTCTTGGTTGTGATTTACATAAAGGCCACTTTCTACAGCAGTAATTTGCCAGGTAATTGCTGATCTACTTAACTACTTAGATGGTAACTTTATATACTGTTGAAATCTTAGGTTCAGGACAAATTAGCAGTTTGAAGTTTATTTTTAAAAATTAAATTGTAGGGGTGGCTAGGTGGTGCCGTGGATAGAGCACTGGCCCTGGAGTCAGGAGTACCTGAGTTCAAATCCGGCCTCAGACACTTAATAATGACCTAGCTGTGTGGCCTTGGGCAAGCCACTTAACCCCATTTGCCTTGCAAAAACCTAAAAAAAAATTAAATTGTACTTTTCCCAATGGAGAAAAATCTTTACCTCCTCTCCATTAAATAGAAGCCCACCCCGAAAAAACGAAAAGCAAAAACCTTGAAAGCAATATGCACGGACAGACAAAGAGGTTCCATCATTGGCCTTGTCCAATTGTGTTCCTAAAGTCTTAGTGGATACTTGATATATTTCCTGTTCTACATCTTGAGTCTACTACTTCTCAGTCAGGGAAGTAGAAGGTTTCATCAAAAGACCTCTGAAGTTTACAAAGTACAAAAAGGAGGATTAGAAAAATGATTAATCCCATTTTACAAAGGAGTTGTTTTCCATCCTTTGTTTCAGAAAAGGATTAATGACATCACAAAAGTGATGTCTTGACATTTGTGAATTGAATAGTCAGAGCTTTGCAAAGTCATCAGCCTTGCTCACTCTTCTAGAGTCATCAAAGTCCAGTGGCAAGACAAAAGTCAAGACCACTGGTGGTTGCCCAGGTCACAGAGGGTGACCTTAACTGAAGCTCAGAGAGGGTGAGATACTTCTCCATAGTTTAAAGTGTTAGAACTAATAATCAGACTTGAACTCCCAATTTCAAGTCCAGAGCTTTCTCATAACTTTATTCTCTTATAACTTTCTTGGGAAGGGTAGGGAGTAGGAACAGATCAGTGTGAACAGTGGGGATTGCAGGACTCCCTGGGTTGAAGTCTGGTGGGCAATATCTTGATTCTGTATTTCTGAGTCTCTGTTTTTGGGCTGATAATGAGAGAAACCAAACGCAGGCCTTTCAATCCCCCAGTCCCCTAATTCCCAGCCTCTGGGAAATCCTATCATTCATCCTTACAGTTGGGGAATGCCTCCCCAGAAAGGACATTAAAAACACATTACAAAACTGTGATACAGTTGGTTTTCCCACCTAGACCATCTATTTAAGCCAAATGAATTCCCTACACAGTGGGAAAGACTAATTAGGATAATAAACAATGTTTACCTAAGTTACCTTCAGTGATCCATTTCTCTGCATAAAGCATAGGAGGCAGAAAATCAGGGAATGAATATCAGATGCAGAATGTCTGATTGCTTTATTAATCAAGTGCCTCTATGGAACCCAGAGAAAGGATTTTGGGGGCTCCTGGTGCGAAGAATACCAGGGACTCATTGCTCCATGGCTTTTTCTTCAGAGGAAACTTCAGAAGAAAAAGTGAAAAATTCACTTAATTAGGGGATATTCTTATTGTATGATGCCAAATCTGTTCAAATAGTTGAGAAAGGTCCTCAGATTCCTTTGTGTATGTGGAGATGGTTGATTCATGGCTAGTAAGGGGAAGGGGGAGAGAAAGAGAGAGAGAGAGAGAGAGAGAGAGAGAGAGAGAGAGAGAGAGAGAGAGAGAGAGAGAGAGAGAGAGGAAAGGTAAGGGAAATGGAGAAGGAGGAGGGAGATAGAAAACAGGGAGGGAGAAGAGCAATGAGAAGAGGAGGGAGAGAAAAGCTTTGTCAGATAGTGGGATGAATGAATATTGATATTGAACCAACATTTATTAAACCTTTACTATGTTTCAATCCCCAGGACTATAAAAGTGGAGAGATAGTCCCTGCCTTCAAGTAGCTTATGCTCTAATGGGAGAGTCAAACCATATTGGAGAATGATAGTCAGGAAGGGTTATAGTGGGTTTAAAAGTGACAGGGTTGGTGAGTGGAGCCATGGAGTTTTTTTTAATGGAAGTATTGATTGATTATGCCTCTCTGGAGTCTGGAAAACAAGGAGACCACATTATTACAAAAATCAAGAGAAAGGAAAGTTTAAATCAATAATGAGCCATTTTGTCACGTGTTACAGCCAGGGCAAGAGGCATGAGCCAAAGAGTTTATTCCTATTTGCTGATTAGGAAGTCATTAATAAGCTTGAAGAGAGTTGTTTCAATAGTGGTATATGGATGGAAAAGGGCTGAGGAATGAATGGATGGTGGGGTGGTGAAATTGCTCCCAAATCCTCTTTGGTTTTGGGGTACATCTCTGTGGATTGGTGACTGCTGACTGTTAAGGCTATCTAGTTCTGTCACTATCCCAAGTCTCTGGGTCCTTTTCTGGAAACTTCTATATCTCATACTTGTAAAACTGCAGCTTTGCTGGTCAATCCTTAGAGTCTTATTCATGATACTGAAAATAAAAACCTAATCATATATGCCTGAGTAAGAACCCACCCCCTCCCTATTATTAATAAATAGCATCTACTAAATCCCTTATATGAACTAGATGCTGGGAAAACAAATACATTTATGAAAGATTACCTGCTTTCAAGGATCTCAAAATATTTTTTGGTGGGTCTCACTGAATAGCATGGGAGCTGACTGAATACCCTTCCAGGAGGGCTAATGGGGGGCAAAATTCAGATCTTCTGTGAATGATGGGAGAAAGATCCCATCCTGAGTAAGATTAACCAAAAAGATTAAGTTATTATCTAGAATCCTCAAGATTGAACCTTCTCCAATAGGCAAGAGTAGAAAGGTGATACAATGAATAGAGTATGGGGACTATAGTCAGAAAGACTCTTACTGAGCTCAAACCTGGTCTCAGATACTTATTAGTTGTGTGACCCTGGGTAAGTCATTTTAAGTTTCCTCATCTGTAAAATGACCTAGAGAAGGCAATGGAAAACCATTTCATTTTTTTTGGCCAATAAAACCCCAAATGGGATCAAGAATAGTTGTACACAACTGAAAAACTACTAACAACTCCCCCCACCTTCCCTCTTCAATTTAGCCAAGCATTCATAAGTTTTTCATTGTGGGAAATCCATTCCCTGATGCAGATCACAACCCTTTCGTAACTTAGAAAACCATCTTGGAGCTGAAAAGCCAGTCAGGTAGAGGAACCCTTCTTAAAAGAGCTAGGCTTGTCCTGGGGTATTTAAGTCTGTCATTGGGTCAGAACTTGAACCCTTTCCAGCATGGAAGGACTTAAAGAATGTGTCCTTGACAAGTATAGTCTTCAACAACCCAGGTTTGTTTTCATGTCAGAATGAGACAGGGATGATGATGATCATCATGTTACTAATGAGTACAATGATCATGATAATAATGATTAATGATGATGATAAGAACAATATTCATTATCATAACAATAGCAACAGTCCCTGATGATTAATGATAATGCTAATAGTAATTAATGATGGTGATGATAAGTATAATTATAAAAAGCATTAGTCCTGTGATTTCTTTGGTTTTGGGAATTTGTGCCAAAGAAACTCTCTCCACCAAAGAAAGTCAGAACCTTCTTGGAAACTTATGGTCTTAAGTGACTTATTCAGTCCCACTGTCAATTCTCATATGTGACAATTCTTGTTTTGAGTGATTTTTCTGTTGTGTCCATTTGGGGTTATTTTGGTAGAGTTACTTGGAGTGATTTTCCATTTCCTTCTCCACTCATTTTAAGGATGAGGAAACTGGGGCAAACAGGTTAAGTGACTTACTCAGAGACACAAATGCTAGTAAAAAGTCTAGGTTAGGTTTGAGCCCAGTTCTTCCTCACTCCAGGACTGCTGCTCTGAGCATTATAGTGCCACCTAGCCGCTCTTTGTGTATCAGAGGCAAGACTTAGAAGTCTCTGCTTTGTGTCTGGCTTTCCAACTACTTAACCTAAAGTAATAATGGGAACAATGATAATAGCCTCTGACATTTGAAAACCACGTTCATATCCACCCCCTACCTCATTGGGCCCATGCTACAGCTCTGTGGAGTCAGTGAAGTTGGTGTTAGAAGCCAGTCTTATCCCTTAAAGGGAAATCCTGGGTCAACCTGCCAAGATGGAAAAAAAAATCATCTCCATGAAAACATAATCAGGCAAATGGCTTATTTGGCACCCAAATAATGGACCCAGATTCCTGGTTTTCTATCTGGATCATTCATATTTAATTAAGTTGGAATGCTCTTGTTCAGATAGAGTTTTAGTCTAGCCATTAAATTTAGCTCATATAATCCAAGGCCAGACATTGTCTACTATTGACTCTCTTCCCTCCTCAGAGCTCAGAGCTGGAAGGGGTCTCAGGAGTCTCTGATCTCAACTATATACCTTGAAGAGAAATTCTCTCTACAATATATTGACAAATAACCATTCAACTTCTGCTTAAACAATTATAATAGAAGTCTGTGTGTGTATATGTGTATATGTGTGTGTGTGTGTGTGTGTGTGTGTGTGTGTGTGTATGTGTATGTGTGTTTGTGTGATATCTACTTCTGTTATAGAGGCAGAACTGGACCTAAACTCAGGAAGAACTGAATTCTAAGTGGGACTTGGACACTTAGCTGTGTGACCCTAGGCAAGTCACTTAACGTTTTCTTGCCTTAGTTCCCTCATCTGTAAAATAGAAATAATAATAGCCCCCAACCTCATTTTCTTTTACATCAAACCTATACCAGTTCCTTTACAACTTACACCAGCCAAGAAGCACCATGGTATTGAGAAGCAATGTGTAACTGGGTTCAGAAAGATCTGAACACTGGGACTCAGATACTTGCTTTCAATGTGACCTTGGACAAATTACTTAACTTTTCTGAGCCTCAGTTTCTTCCTTTGTGAAATGAGGGGGGATGGACTTGATGTCTTTTCAAGTCCCTTCTGGCTCTAAGTCTAAAATCTATGGCCCTATATAGTTAGTTCTGCAAAGATGAACAAGACTTTTTCCATGTGATCTCCCTTCAAATAATTGAAAAAAGCCTATCCCTCTTCTCTACTCCCCCTTACCCTGGTCCAACCAATTTTCTTTTGATCAGGTTAAACATTCCTTCAAACAATTCTCACATGATCTCTTAAGCTGGCCATCATGTTTGAACCTACCACTGCTCTTCCCAACATATGATACCAGCAGAACTAGTTTCCTAAATGTGCTCTGACCTGAACCTAATGCGGTGTGCCCATCACCTTCCTCACTCTGTACAATATACCTCTATAAATGTGGTCAACTTCCATATTTCAAGGATTCATGGTTTTAGTTCTATCCTCCAATCAATAAAGTGACTCCTCAGTTCAATGTATTGTTCTATGTCTGGGAATATACAAAAATACAAGCCCCATCTGAGTCTTTCCACCAGTTTCTCCATGTCTTTATGTAACCAGAGACGCAAGCCTATTTGCATAAGTCTTTATTCATTGATGGGGATAGATAATCCAATGCTCTATGAGAGGGTAGAATTGGTGAAAAGTTGAAAGGAGAGATCTTGGTTCTCTGGCTTTAAAACTTTGAGAAAGAAGATATAAATTCCAGAGTCTTCCTCTGCTTTCAAGGACCATTTGTTGAAGAAAACCTGCAACTCTGCATCTTGGTCTCAGAAGACCAAGATCTCTTTTTGCAAAATTTTCACCATCTTCATCCTTCATGAAGGCATGGAACAATACATACTCAAATTCCACCAATGAATAGAGTCTTAGGGATATGGATTTTGAGATCCTGGTTACACTAATAAATCGCTTTTAAGAGTTTATGAAGCTGAAAAAATGCCTGCTTGGTGAACAACCCTTGGACATTAGGGCTAGAAATCAGGAAGACTCATCTTCCTGAGTTCAAATCCCACTTAAGCCATCTCCTAACTATGTGACCCTGTAAAGTCACTTCACCATGTTTGTCTAAGTTTCTTTGTCTGCAAAATGAGCTGGAGAAGGAAATGGGAAAACACTTCAGTATCTCTGCAAAAAACAAACAAACAAACAAGTGAAGTCATAAGAGTTGACATTACTGACATGACTGAACAACAACAAAAAAATCAGGACTGGAACACCTAGGAGTATCATGAAACCTAAGTTTCTGCAAGAGCAGAGATTGCCATGGCAGGCAAATTGTTTGAAGGTAGATATTTTTATCCTCTTTCCAGAGATGGTAAATTGAAGCTCAAAATGCTACAGCTAATACTTAATGGAACTGAAAGCCAGATCTCCTGGCTTTTTCCCTGCAGAAGGTCAATTTTGCCTTCATTTTCTTTCCTGGAATATTCCTCTTTCTGCTTCCAACCCTGGTATCCAGGGCTACATAATGGGAAGGGAAATGCATTTGGTTACAGATCTGCCTTAGCTTTGTGGTGCTTGTATCTATCATTTTTCCAAAGATGTCTGGCTCTGGCTATGCTGTGATCTTTGAAAATCCTCTCTTCCTGGTATGTTTCTTGTTGTGTGATGTTTTAGCTTGTCCAAATTTTTTTGGAGCTTAAATCTGTCATTTAGATCACTGAAGCATGAAACTGTCTCTTGGAACCTTCCCTTCTGATCAGCTCTGCTCCGTTGTAGCCTTGATATGTCCTGGTGGCTGCTGTCTTCCTGCTCCTGGGGTCCACTCTGAAAAGCTCATATCAGGAGTCACATGGCTTTGGTGTGACCCAGGAGATTGAACCTATCCTCACCTTCCCCTCATTCTATATGGCTATTTAGGGAGAGAAGGGAAAAAAAGGCTCACCTTTAGTTTGAAAATTTTGACTCCAGCCCTATGTATAGTTTAACAGAAAATCTTGACTTGGATCCATGTGGTTGAAGAATCACAGAATCTCAAAACTGGAAGGGACTCAAAGGCTATTCAGTCCCAACTGTTCTTGAGTATCTTTTTTAAAGGCATTCCTGATAAGTAGTCATTCAAACTTGGAATAAAAATAACCAATGATGGTTTTGGGAGAAGGACTCCCTACTTTCAAAAGAAATCCTTTGTGGCATCATTAATGGATAGGACATTTTACCTGCCATCAAGGCTAAATCTCCTTCCTTCTAACCTCTATCCATTGTTACTAGTTCTGTCCAGAGGACCCAGGCAGAATAAGCATCCTTCTCCTTCTCGGTGACACCTCCTCAAATATACCCCTCAAGTCTTTACTCAGCTAAATATCCAGCCATATTGTTGTCCTTAAGCTTTTCTTCTCCAGCCTAAGCACTGCAACTGATACACATAAACCTTTTGAGGACAAGGGCTATTCCCTTTTTTGGAATCTCAACACAGTAGACCCATACATAGTAGAAACCAATCTATTCTTGATGACTGACAGATTCACATTGATTTTGAGGCATCCCACTTGCTCAATGAAGAAGGGTAGGCTTGAGGGGAATGATGATGGGTTCAATTTCAGACATATTTCATTTAAAATGTCTACAGACTATCTGGTTCAAGCTATCCAGGAGGTAGTTAGAGATGAGAGGTTGGAGACTGGGAAAGAGGTTATGTGAAGGATCTATGTGGCATGGTCAAGTGGATCTGAAAATTAGCTACATAGACCTAATAATTAAATCCATGGGAGCTGATGTCAATTTAAAGGGATAAGAGTGTCCAAGAGAGAAGCTTGAAAGTGGGTATGACCTGGATAAAGATCTAGCAAAAGAGATAGAGGATGAATAGTTGTACAGGTAGAAGGAGAAGCAGGAGGGAATCGTGTCATGAAATAATAGAAAGGAGAGAGAATTCAGGACAAAAGGATATTTGGTGGCCTCTATAAAGAAATGGAGAAGGGACATTCATTGCTATACATAAGGAATGGCAAATGGGCTGGTTTAAGATTTAGAAAAAGAATAATGTATAATATTGAAATCCTGGAGATGTAGACCAGAGCCAGATGGTGAAGGACTTTGAATGGCAAATGTTTTATCCTTATTAAATTTTAGTTTTGAACCTAAGTCAAAAATGTTGAATTTGCACTATTACATTTTGCCTTATGAAATTCAGCTACAATGGACAGACTAAAGTTCTTCAAAGACTAGAGTACTGGAGCCAAATTTAATCATTTTACTCAAGTCTGGAATAAAACACTCTGTGCATGCTCAAGCTCAGTCTAACTTCATTATTTAGGAATTTATTGTGGAAGAATGAGAAGGAAGGGAGGGAGGAAGGGAGGAAATAAGACAGAAGGGAGGATGGAAAAAAGGAAGAAAAGATGAAGGAAATGAAAGTCCTTATTGGGGGTCTTCAAGGAAAGGTTAGATAAGCTCTTGATAGGAAAGTTGGAGGCACTGTTCTCACAAGTTCAGACTAGTTAGCCTAGAGTCCTTCACCTAGTTTTGGGAAGGGAGGACATGTAGATAGAAACAGCTAGAATCACTGATAAGATTATGAAGTCATTCTAACATTAAAGGAATTCTTCCAACTCTTGTGTTTATCATTTCTAATTGGACAATCATAATTGGTATATTTAAAAAGTGCCTGAACAGGGGCGGCTAGGTGGTGCAGTGGATAAAGCACCGGCCCTGGAGTCAGGAGTACCTGAGTTCAAATCCGATCTCAGATGCTTAATAATTACCTAGCTGTGTGGCCTTGGGCAAGCCACTTAACCCCATTGCCTTGCAAAAACCTAAAAAAAAAAAGTGCCAGAACAGCCCCCCTCTTGTCTTTGTTGAGATGAAGGAATATAGCTTTGAAATACTACAGATATTTTTGATGAAAAGGTTAGTTTTGCTGAACTTCTTTTACCCTCTTTTCCCTCTCCACTTTCCTTCTCTTCTTTTTTTGTTATAAACACTGAATGTTTGGAAGTTGGAGTGAGATACATAATGAAATGTTGGTGATATTAAAACAAAAAAAATCAACAAAATTTATTTAAAACAACAACAGCGGAAGTTTCCTGAGTGGGTGTCTTTGTAAAGCCCTCCATCTCCCTTTGTACTCCTGAGATAAAACACTATTAGTCCTAACTGATGTGGGTTTCTCTGAATTAACTAGGTAGAACTGGTTTTGTAGGCTGTAGTTACATGTCATACATCACTTTTCAGGACTAGAACAAAATTGGGACCCAAGAGAAGCAGTGAAATAAAGTACATGTCTCCTTGTATCCTCTTTGTATCTATTTAAGTATTGTGGGAATGATTTATATATGATTAATAAACCTTATAGTTATATTAGGGGTATGAGCATGTTTCTGCTCTTTGAGGCTTAGAAGCAAACTAATAGATTAGTTCTTACACAGACTGGATGAATTGCTTTCTGAGATGACTTTTAAATCTGAGATTTTTGTGATTTTAAAAAAAAGTTTGAGCAAGGAGATAACATAACCTTATCTGAAAAGTCTTAGGATTCTAGAACTGCATTTCTATTTCCTCTCTCTGAAAAGGAAAAAATACCCTCATTGCTTCATGCCATGAACTCTTGTTTGTTTATTGCACCCATAATGGTGAGTTTGTGAGTGTAGGACCCTTTTTGTCTAGGAGGATCACTAACTCTTCTGCTATTTGTAGAGAATTGACTAGAGAATTGCCTGTGGCAGTATGGATAGAGAGACCACCTTAGACAAAGTCAGATGACCTTAAACAAAGTCAGAATGACCTCTAACATAGTGTCTGTGTGATCTGGGACAAATCACTTAGCCTCTCAGTGTCCCAGACAAGGAATATGATCAACAAAAATGTAAAGGGATATATTTGGAAGATACATCCAAGATAAGTTCTTATGGAAAATTGAACTATTTGTGGTCAATTTTATTTTATTTTATTTTTATTTATTTATTTTTTAGGTTTTTGCAAGGCAAATGGGGTTAAGTGACTTGCCCAAGGCCACACAGCAGAGGATGGACCATGGGACTGATCATGTAGGCATATCCAGATAGTACCAAAGATAAAAACTTGAGGATTGAGAACATATTTTAATTGTTTTTGAGATCTTACAGTCTTCCTGGAGTCCTGTACTTTGGAGTGGTGAGAATTCACCATATCTAGGGTGTCCTCAGACCCACCATGATCTACTCTATCCGTATCCATGCCTTATTGTCTTCTTGTTTTCACTTGGTCCTTCTTACTTGACCTCTGGTTTTCTACTTCTTGCTCTGGGAACTATGGGAAACCAAAACAACAGTACATATTAATCAATTGTGCTATGACTCCTCTACCACTTCTGCATCTTTCATACTAAATCATACTACCTTGGATAGTATTTCTCTTTCTATGTTGTCTTTTTCTGTTAGAATGCAAGCTCATTAAGAGGAGGAAGTATCTTGTTTTTTGTAGTTGTATTCTTAGGGTCTAGTACATCCTAAATGCCTAATACATTCTTTTTAATTTTTTTCCAATTATTTGTAAAGATAGTTTTCAATATTCATTTTTCATAAGATTTTGAATTCCACATTTTTCTCCCTCCCCCCTCCCCTTGATGGAGAGTAATCTGATATAGGTTACACATATACAACTATATTAAACATATTTCCCTATTAATCATCTTGTGAAAGAAGAAACAGAACAAAAGGGAAAAAGTCATGAGAAGGGGGAAAAAAGCCATAAAAACAAATTCTATAAATATTAAGCTTTGCTCTGCATTCAGACTCTACAGTTTCTTCTCTGGATGTGGATGATATTTTCTATCACAAGTCTTTCGGAATTGTCTTTGATCATTGCACTGCTGAGAAGAGCTAAGTCTATCATAGTTAATCACATAGTGTTGCTATTAATAATACATTCTTTTTTATGTTATGTTATTTAATTTTTTCCAATTACATGCAGATAATTTTCAACATCCATCTTTCTGTAATTTTTTGAGTTCCTCAATTTTCTATTACTCTCCTTTCCCTCTCCTTTCCCCATGGCAGCAAGCAATCTAATATAAGTTGCATGTACAATCATGTTTAACATATTTCCATATAAGCCATAATATATTCTTTTATATCCATCCTTCCATCTTTTATTTCTCCCACCACCAACCATAGAATCAAGGTTAAGATTACAAATTTAGAATCAGAATACACTTTAGAGGGCATCTACTGCCTCCTCATTTTCCAGCTAAAGAAGTATAGTCCTAGAGAATTTTAAATGACTTACTTAAAGTCATATAGATAACTTCCACATGGGTGGAGGAGCTGGGATTTGACCCAAGTCTATTGACTCCATATTTAGCATATTTTTCACATGTTACATATAGGGTAGACTGGGTTGAGGGGACGAGGATGGTAAATACAAATCCTTAATAAATAAACAAGTCAGCCATGCAGAACATTTTTCAGATGTTTTCTTGCATGCAGATGGATGAGCATTAAGCAGACATAGCCATGGCTTACCTCAAAGCCAGTATGAAATATAACCCAAGTCTAAGGATACAAATCGATCTTTGTTCCTGCCATCAGAAAAAAAAGGAAGACAGTTTTCACAGTGAAGTCCATATCTATAGGTGAGAAAAGTTATTACTGATAAGTTCACAGGATTCTCATTCCAACCTCCTCCTATATCATACTTAAAATTTTCCTGCCTGACTGAAGAAATTAGTTTTTACAATATCAGAATCATTGAACTTGGAAGGGTCTAGTCCAGGGACAAAGTGCTGGACCTGGAAACTGAAAGACCTGTATTCAGATTTCACTTCATGCACTTACTAACTGTGTGACCCTGAGTAAATCACTTTACCATGCCAGCCTCAGTTTCTTCAATTGTAAAGTGAAGATAATAAAGCTTACTGCCCAAGATCAAATGAGATAACTATAGTGATACTTAACATAGTGCTGATTCACAGATTCTCAAATAGATCTTGTTCTCTCCCTTAAAGACCTCCAATGAGGTGAATACACTATTCCCCAAGTCAACCTATTCCCCTTGTGGATGATGATGATGATGTTTGTTCTTCTTTCTAGAAGAAGACCATGACATCAGGGAAGTGATGCCATGACATGCATGGTAATTGGATTTAAGTGATGGGGTGCTGTCCTAGGTCATCAGCCTCGTTTTTTTCTCCTCTGGAGTCATCTGGGTACAGTGGCCAGATATGGATCAGGATGACTGGAGGGTCCTGAGGTCCTGGATAGGATGAAATCAGGGTAATTGACTTGCCCAGCTCATACAGCTAGCACGTATCCAGTGTCTGAGGCCAGATTTGAACTGAGGTCCTTCTGACTCCAGGGCTGGTGCTCTATCTCCTACACCACCTAGTTGCCTCTTGTGAATACCTATTCATTAGGACATTTATGCTTATATCAGGCCTATATCTACATCTTTCTGGTTCAACATATTGCTTTTGGTTTTACCTACTAGGGTCAAGCAGTCTAATGATTTCTTCTATTTGACAACTCTTCTCACACTTGAGGCTACCATTTGCCTTATTTTCTCATCTTTAGATAAAGTTCTCTCTCCTTCAACAAATCTACTTTCATTCCCTTGCTAGCTT
Source organism: Macrotis lagotis (assembly GCF_037893015.1). Lineage (NCBI taxonomy): Eukaryota > Metazoa > Chordata > Mammalia > Peramelemorphia > Peramelidae > Macrotis > Macrotis lagotis. The sequence continues at coordinate 658,937,099 of NC_133666.1, forward strand.
AATAAAGCTTCTCTGTATGATCTCCAAATGATCAATGTCTTACTTAAACTGTTGTAGCCAGTTCGGCTCACATTGTACTGCATTCTTCCTATCTCAATGTCTCTGCGTTAGCTGCTCCTCAAACCTCCCCTCACTTCTCTTTTTACAAAGGAAAAGGTACCTTTTTATATCTTTCCTCCAGGGCTTAGTTTAGTTACTATAATTTTCAAGCATTCAGTTTCAGTTGTTTTGTTGTCTATATTTTTTATTTACATGGTTGTGGTCATTGTGCAGATCAATTGCCTGACTGCTTACTTTACTTTGCATCGACTCATATGAGTCTTTCCATTCTGGTCTATTTTTCATATATATCATTTTTTGCTAGTATAGCAATATTCTATTCCTGCATTCATGTGGGGCAGCTTATTTCATCATTCCCCAATCAATGGACCTGTACTTTATTTCCAGGTCTTTGCCACAACAAAAGAGCTACTATAAATAACTTAGTATAGAAGAGTGGTTAGAACAGTTCATAGCGCTACCATGGTGCATTAGTGTTCCCTTATTTCTCTAAGACCATCCAATATCGATAATTTCCATATTTTTTCAACTTTGCCAATTTGCTGGAAAGGAGATGAGAGTTATTTTAATTTACATTTCTTTTATTAGGGAACTGGTGCATTCTTTTATTTGGTTGTTAATAGAAAACAATCTTCCTTTGAAAAATTATCTATTCATAAATCATTTGATCATTTTTTTTTCTAAAGGGGAAAGGTTTCTGGCCTCAAATATTTGCATTACTTTTCTCATGGTTTTTCTGAGAATCTCTTATCTCAATAAATCTCAACTTTGTTCTGTTTTGTCAGCCTCTTTCAATATAAACCTATTTTGTGAACCAGGGCAGTAAGATGGTGCAGTGGGTAATATGCTAACCCTGAAGTCAAAAGGACCTGAGTTCAAATTTGGACTCAGATCCTTACTAGTTGTGTGACCTTGGGCAGATAATTTAACCTTGATTATCTCACATCCAGGGCCATTTTCAATCATCCTGATTCGTATCTGGCCACTGGGCTCAGATGACTCTGGAGGGGAAAGTGAGGCTGGTGACTTAGAACATGACCCCTCATTCATATCCAAATCACATGCTTGTCATGGCATCACCTCCCTGATATCATAGTCTTCTTCAAGAATGAAAGACAAACATCATATACCTTGGAAGTAAGATCTTTATAATAGATATGGATACTAAGATTTCCCCCAGTAGATTTCTTTTCTTATCTTTGAATTAATATTTTTATGCAAAAGTTTTTATATTTTATGAAATTGAGTCCTCTATTTTATTTTTAATTACTTTTATCCTTGGTTTAGTCAAGAATTTATCTCATAGTCATAACTATGAAAGATGTCTGATCTGGTTCTCTTCTGTTTTTTATTGCATGTTATTTAATATTCAAGTCAATACCATGGCCTTTTCAATTTAGTCTCATATCTATTACATTTTTTGACTACATTTTTGCACTGTTGTCTCATTTATATTTGAAGTCCACTAAAACTCCCAAATCTAACTCTGTTTCTCTCAAACTGTACCTATGACCTTCATTTTTTTGAGCTAAAGTGCAGATCTTTAAATTTACCTCTATTCCCTATAGCATCACTGCAGTCTATGAAAATATGAGCAGATGTTTAATTTTACTTTCTCTCTTTGTCCTCTAATCTATTTTCATGACTCCAGTCACCTCTATGCATATGTGTCCTGATATTTGGCACCAGACCTAACCCTCCCTTCCAAACTTCATCTCTTCATTTCTGGATGACTGATGGATATTTATGGGTTTGATGGACTGATGAGTTTGAATGCTGGCTCTTATTTATCACCTGTGTGACCTGGGGAGATCCGGTATTAATTTCTATAACATGATGATCTCTAAGGTCTCTTCTAGTTTTAAATACTTTGATCATAACCTCCAAAGTATCTCCCCCTGCCTTCCCTATTTCTATTCATGTAACTATCACTCTTACCTATCCATCAACCTATGTCATAGGTGCTTAATAAATGCTTACCGATTTATTGATTCTCCTAGTTACTCTGGCTTAAAACCTAGGACTGACTCTTACTTCTTCCTCTTCCCCATGCCTATTGAATCACTAAAGACTGAACATTTTACCTTTGTATAATTTCTCAAATCTTGACATCTTTTCATACTTACCGCTATTGGTTTGCATTGTGGAGGCACACGTTAGTGATCATGAAGACCTGTACTAGTCTCTTAACTAATCTGCCCTCTTTCATTCTTCCCTTCTTCTATCTACCTTGCCAAATGCCACCAGATTAATTGCCTTCAAGTATATATATTGCTCTGCATCTCAAAAAAATCTTCAGTGCCTCCCCATTGTTGAATGAATCAAGTTTAAATTGGATTCAATTGTCTTCAAATTGTCTTTCCACCTATATTTGACTTTTTATGACTTTCTTTAGAGAGTATTGTCCACTTGGACAATTAATGGATCTCAAAACACATTGAAATATCGCCAATTCTGAGTTATCACACCACTCATTTGTTTAGACTATTCCTTATGTGTAAGTGGAGAATGATGTTCAATCTCCCACCTTCCTATCAACTCTTCCTGCTGAAATCTTATCTGTCCTTTAAGGTCTATCTTAGGTGACAATTTCTTGAAAAAAGCCTTCTTTGATTAATTTCTTCTCCATATATCCAGCTAGAAGAGATCTCTCTCTTTCATGTGAACATCTTAGAGAAATTTGGAGACACACACAGAGGCAGACAGACAGAGACAGAAAGAAAGATAGAGAAATAGAGATGAAACCAGAGACAGAAATAGAAAAACAAAGAGAAAGAGATGTATTAAGACAAAGGCAGATAGAGAAAAAAGATGAAAACAAAGTGGAAAATGGAACTAGGTGTAGACAAGTGTAGACTAGGTGTAAAAGCAGTGAAAAGAGCTATTTATTTCTCTACATGCCAAGTTAGAGGAATCAACAAGGTTTCCTATAATGCTTTTAGGTTTCTGTGAGTTGTTCCTAGATTTTCAGGACAATGGTATCTTAGGATCCAGCAGGGTAGCAGAGATAAGAAAGAGGAAATGATTTAGTAACTCACTTGTGAGTCCTAAGCTCTATTAAAAATGTTTTTTATTGAGATCTTTACCAGGCCTCAGCAGCTTTCTCACCCTGGAAGATCGGACCCCATGGACCCTTTTTTTTCTCATTGGCTGGATCCTCCTACTTCCTCTATTTTAAGGAAAGTGCCCAATTCAGCCATGTTCACTTCTTTATGCTCCCCTCCTAACTCACTATGTCCATTTTTCCCACCATGCTCCCAAGAGGATACCTCCCTATGCTCTCATTTCAATTTCCATATGTTGTATTCTCCCATTAGAACTTAAACTTTTTGAAGACAGGGAATGTCTTTCCTTTTGCTTGAATTTGTATACTCAGCCCTTAGCACTGTATACAGCACATAGTAAGCTATTAATAATTGCTTTTAGTATTGATTTAATATAGTATTTCCTCCTCTCTTACCCAGAGAACCATATCTTGAAACAGAGAAAAAAGATGAAAGAGAAAAATAGTCTTCCCATGTTTTTTCAAATTCTTCATCTTTTTTATATTCTTTTGTTTTTAATATTTTTTTTTCAAGGCAATGGGGTTAAGTGGCTTGCCCAAGGCCACACAGCTAGGTAATTATTAAGTGTCTGAGGTCGCATTTGAACTCAGGTCCTCCTGACTCCAAGGCCAGTGCTCTATCCACTGCGCCACCTAGCTGCCTCTATTGTACATTCTTACGGGGGCAGTAATATTCTATTACATTTACATACTTCAATTTGTTTAGGGGTTGTCCAATGAATAGACTTTGAATTTATTTCCCATTCTTTGCTTCTATGGTCACTAACTTCTTTAACTTAACAGACCACTGTGTGAGTGAAACTGCTTATATCCCGCTCCCAATGTGTTGAAGATTTGGGCTCACTTTCTTCATTCCATTCCCTGGAGGATCATAAAGTGGATTATGGAAATAGCATGCTAGTTGCTTGAGTTTATGCCCTGTTACTAAACTTGTATCCTGGACCAGAGACAATACCCCATATGTTTTAACCTTTTCATCTTTGGGTCCCTGCTTTCTTGATTGATTATTGCCTAATCTGGCCCACTATTTTAGGATGACTCAGCGAGGCTTTATTGCACTCCCTACTTTCTGGGCCAGGTTCTCAATAGCCAAACTAATTACATTACTCTTAAATCCTCTTTCTCCCTCTAGTGGAACCATGATCAAATGAACACTTGTATTGTTACTGGAGGGGGTGCCTCAGTCCCCTTCCTCACCATCCTCAGTCCCTCTAACTTTCCAGAACAAAGTGTCCTTCCTTTGTCACCATTCCCTTATATGTGATAATCTTCCCAAATAAAATATAAACTTTTCTGAAGGTGGAGACTCTCTTTGCTTTTTTATTCATATCCTCAGATCCTTAGGACCATTCATTGCCTATTGTAACTCATTCATACCTGTGTTCATTTCTGGAAAACAATGAACCTGGGAATCAGTCAGGTAGAGTTAGTCAGCAAGTATTTATGAAATTTCTAGAGATAGATTTGAGCTGAATTTGAAGTCAGAAAAGCTTGACCTCATTTATGACCTCAGATGCATAATAGTCATGTTATCCTGGTCAAGTCACTTAACTTTTATTTGCTTCAGTTTCTTCAACTGTAAAATAAGGATAATAATGACACCTACTTCCTAGATTTATTCTGAAGATAACAAAAGATTGTATTTGTAATGTATTTTGAAAATCTTCAAGTAAAAGCAAAGTTAAAAAAATTGCCATATGTCCCTATATATATATATATATATATATATATATATATATATATATATATATATATATATATATATATATATGATGCACCCATTTCCAAAAAATTTGGGATCTAAAAACTGTAAGCCCCTTATACAGTGGTTGTAGATTATTTTACTTGCATTTCCCACTTTTTCGCACTTGTCATCTTCTTACCGGTATAATAATTAGGTTTTGTTTTGTCACATTCTGCCCAGAAATAAGATTTTTGTCTGGTACTGAATTCAAGTTCAAAGTGATCCAGTTTGCAAAAGTGAATGGAAATCATGCTGCTGAACATCATTTTGGTCTTCCTCCAACTGAGAAAATAATCTGAGACTGACTTCAGAAAGAAGAAACCCAACTGGAAATGCTATGGCAGAAGACCATGAGAGGTAAGTTAGCCAAATGGTTTGATCTAGAGATGGATTGAAGAGCAAAGGGCCATTGGCATTCCTGTGTCCACAAAGATGGTTCAGCAGGAGGCCAGAAGAATTCCTGATGAAAAAGAAGTGATTGATTTCAAAGGAGGACACCATTGGCACTTCAGGTTCTTGAAGTGGAATGGACTAAGCATGTGTCCGCAACACCAGACTTGCCCAAAAGATGCCTGAAAGCTGTGAGCAGAAGGTCCTTGAATTTCAGGATGAATAAAACTTGATTTCTATAACTTTATGTAATTACATTTTTTTTTTCAAATTTCGGGCCCCAAAATTAAAGTGTACTTTATATGGGGAAATAGAGTGCTATAAAAATATTTGTCAATATTAGAAGGTAGTCAGGTGGTTCAATAGATAAAAATTCTCCAGATTTGGAGTCAGGATGTTCTAAATTCAAATGTGACCTCAGATACTGACTAGTTGTGTGACCCTGGGCAAGTCACTTCACCCTATTTGCCTCAGTTTCCTCATCTATAAAATTTCCTTCTGGAGAAGGAAATGACAAACCATTCTAGTATTTTTGCCAAGAAACCTTAGTGTCACAAAGGGTCAGACAGAACTAAAAGTAACCAAACAACAACAATCATTATTATTATTACTGATGTGCACTTGAGAAAAAAACAACATTCTTTCGGTCTTAAAAATCTTACGAGGGAGACAAGTCCCATACCAGCAAACATCCATGTAAAATATACAAACACACACACACACACACACACACACACACATAGTTTGGTTAATCTCAGATTAAGGATTAAGGAAGTTTGAAAAAGTTTCCTTGTAGAAAATGAGACTTTAGCTCAGTCTCTGAAGAAAATTAGGGAAGTCAAGAGACAGAGATGAGGATGGAGAGAATTCCAGACATGGGGGGGGGGGGGAAGCCAGTGCAGTCAATAGGGAGCAAGTGTCTTGAACCCAGGTCTTCCTCTGCTCAAGTTTAGTGCTCTATCCGTTGTATCACCCCGCTAACTAAGTGAATACATTTATTGACTAAATAAATAAATGAATGAACTGAGGAAAACAAAATCCTCCTCAAACTACAAGAAGGCTTTCATTTAGTATTCTGCATGGGGCTGGCAAAATGAATTATTCATCACATAAAAAGAAACTGAGCAGCTGAAAGGAAGTGGCCAGTGGTCTTAGCTGTGTCACAGCCAGAGGAGTGGGAGGCTCAGGGTTGCTGGGGCCCTCCTGAATAAAATATGCATGGGGCAGGTGGTACCTCCCCCAAGCCTCAAAAGCTGGCAATTAAATATCCTTGCTTGGCTCAGTGGGAAAGACATCTCAGACCAAGGAGGTGGCTGCTTGGAACACTGTGGTTTTCTCTTCAAGATATAGGAGGCTGCCTGCATGTTTCCAAAATGTCATGAAACTGAAAACCTGTAAGAGAGATGTGTGTGCGTGTGTGTGTGTGTGTGTGTGTGTGTGTGTGTGTGTGTGTGTTAAAAATTACCCAGACTGGATTTACAAGCTTTTATTATTTCTTTTCACCAAAGCACTCTGGATCAGACTTCAGGCGAAACCTCACTAGAGATTTCTGTTGGCATGCAGGAGGCAGGTTCATTAAAAGCTATTTCAATTTTAGGATAGACCTCAAAAGGAAAGAGGTTGCATATTGTTTCAAGTGGGCCATATTGCATGGAAATTATTCTTCATCTATTTGACCTGAAGATATTTTCCTGTCTCTTCCTAGTCTTATGTATTTAAAGTTTTGTGATATGGTGTGGGAAAGGAGTGGATTCCCCTCTTGAGGTGCTGTTTCTTGTTCTTTGTTTCTGAAGAGGATCAATGACATCATAGGGTGATGTCTTGACTTATGAATGAATTGGTGAGGTGGAGTTGGACAAAGTTGTCAGCTTCACTCTTTCTTCCAGAGTCATAGAAGTCCAGTGGCAAGACAAAATGAACAGCACCTGCTTCAGTCACTTTCATGACCATTGGAACAAATTGTTTTCATCCAACCATTTCTTTGGGGGAACTCTTCACATGCTTGGGGTAGACATCCCCTAACTCACCAAAGGGTTCGAGGTCTATTGGTTACTTTCAGTGGAGTCAGTCTGGTGAGATGTTTTACCAGAGTGTAGCCTCTACAATGCTGTAGCTTCTTGCAGCCACAGGTGAGATTTGGGTATGAAGTGAACACTGAAGATGGATGTCCAGTCCTGAAAAGAACATTGCAACTGCAATCCCTCATGTCAGAAGTTCTAGTCCTGCCTGAACATCTCTTCAGTTGCTAGAAATTCAAAAGTAGAACAGCAGCAACTATTAACAATAGCAAAGCCCTTGAGAAATTAATGCTTTAACGTGTGTGTGTGTGTGTGTGTGTGTGTGTGTGTGTGTGTGTGTGTGTCCTGGACCTTTTGGCAACCTGGGAAAGTCTGTGTCTCAGAAAGTTGTTTTTAAATGCATAAATAAAATACAGGATTACAAAAGAAACCAAATATATTAAAATACAATTACGTTAAAATGAAACCCTAACTTTTATGGACCCTAAGTTAAGAACCCTTATTCTGGGGGAATACAATTTTTAAACAGATAAGTTAATATCCCTGAGAAACATTTCTGGTCCTTCATTCTTGAAGAAGACCAGGACATTTGTGAGGTGATGCCATGACATATAATTCCATGACATGTAAATTGGATTTGAGTGAGGGAGTGTTGTGCTAATTCACCCAGCCTCACTTTCTTCTCTGGAACCATCTGTGTTCTAGGGTCAGAAAGCAGATTTTAAAGATACACACACACACACACACACACACACACACACACACAGCCAGCAACTGAGTTATATAAACTGCACAAAATCAACAAATGTTAGACCTGGGCTTGATTCCCAGCTCTGCCTTTCAGTTTTTATGTGACTGGGAGCAAATCATCCAATCTCAAAACCTACAACATGAAAGGTGGGACCAGATGACCTCCAATGTCCCTCCCTGCTCTAAATCTATGACATTATGAATCTATGAGGGATATGACACTGTGTTTAGAAGCATAGAGGTCCAGTTTGATAACCCTACCATGCTTATCTGAGGTAATATCCTAAAATCCCAAACAGCAATGACATATGGAGGCAGAGAGGTGTAAGAACACTGAAAAAGGGGAAAAAAGAGGCAGCAGATAGGGCACTAGCTCATAATTCAGAGGACATGTCTTCTATGCTAAAAACACATGTGACCTTGGGTAGGTAACTTGTTTGTAAAAAATGAAAGATTTGATCTAGTTGGTCTTTAAAATTTGTTCTACCTTCTTGAAGTATGACCTTAAGGAATTCTGGGTTGTAGGAAGCCGAAACCAGTTTTGAGTGCTCCAATAGCATATAAAAACAGATGAAGCCAACACCCTCAGCTCCATTTATCAACTAATGGATACTTATTAGACATTCTCAAATGACATAAGGACACAGATGACATGAGGGAGCAAAAGAGGATTGTGATAAATGCCCCCAAAAGGCCAATTAGAACATGAGCTAATTTCTTCAGAAGAAAAATTCTTCTCTTCCGGAATCTTCCCAGGGTCCCCAGAAACTGTGTGTCACAGTATAGGCAATTGCATAAGAATGAAATGAAGACAGAATTAACAAAAAGTCAAGTTTCCCCAGACTCTTTATAATTATGCCTCCTCCTCCTCCTCTTCCTCCTCTGCTGCCTCCACCTCCAGAGTTTTTTTTTCTTTGACTTCATTTCAACAGACAGCTTGAAATAATGATCTTAACTGTTCTTGGATGTGTTCATTGGAATGTTTCCATTTCAAGTATGCATTATTTTTTATCTCCTGGTGACTGAGTCACAGCTCAGGACAATGAGATAGGATGGATTAGTGAGCTCCATGAATTAGCCATGGGAAGAGAAGAAGGCCTGCCTCTAGTGACTACCCTCTGTGAAACTCTGAGGAGTTCTTGTTTGCAGGAACGATCATGAATTGTTCTGCATTAGCCCCCCTAATTAGAAGCAGATCAGGGCAGCTTGACAGAATAATGTTCAGGCCCATGAGTTTAGGGGATGTTTTCAGCCAAGCTTCATTTTAAAAGAAGTCACTAAGAACAATATTTTTAAGTATAGAGCAAAATGGGTTTAATGTGCCTTGCTTCTTAGCCATGATGCTATGGGAAATCAATACTTTTCACTGCCCAAACTGGGTAAAATAATGTCAACAGGGCAAGATGAAATTGGTATTTTATCCAAGGAGCACTTTCATCTCTTCTGACTATTACTCTTGTAGAATATAGATAGCAGATGACTTAAAGAATATACTGAATAAATGGATTTCTCCTCTCTGAGATTTGACCTTCTCAAGGTTTCTTAGATAGTCAGCAAGTCCCATATTTCATACCAGTCTCATATCATAGAGTACAAGGGATGATTCCTAATTAAGACCAGTTTGCTTTTAGGAAGTAAAGTCTCTCACTCTCCAAGAAGAAGATTGTGATACAGTGAGAAAAAAGGTCAGATTTAGTTAATGGGGCTAGATTAGAATTCTAGCTCTGTTCCTTTTTACCTATGTGATCTTGGGTGAGTCACTTCCTTCCTCTATCTTTCACTTTGCTCATTGTAAAATTAGGGAGTTGGATTTGATAGATGATTAATAAAGTTCCTCACAGCTCTAAATCTTAGTTTGGATCTTCCATGCTGTCGGAGAAGGGCTCTGTCCAAGGTACTGAAAAACTCAGGACCCCAGAAATTAACCCACTAACATTAAGACACATCTAATGGGGAATATAGAGACAAAAAAGGAATAATCCTGTTCTTAGGGAGCTTAAATTCCATTGGGGAAGACATGTACAAATTTATCTATGTTTTCTCTCTATATAAATACGCACATATTCTATTAGGTAGAACTATTAGGTAAATTTTTTGGGGGAACAAGGTAGTAATAGCAGGAAGGACTAAGTGGAAGGTGGCACTTGAAAAGAGGCTAAAGAGGAAAAAAGTGATTCTAAAAGATGGAAGTGTGGTAGGAGGGTTTGAATTGAGCATTTAAAAACACAGGACACAGACCTGTGATTATTTAGGTCCCTCAACAGAGGGACACATAGTTGGCACATAATAAATACTTGTTGACTTGCAAGGTACTATGCCAAGTTCTAGGAACACAAAAACGAAAACCATTTTTGCTACAGAAAAATGAATATTCTACTCATATACAATAATAACATGAATTTTAACTGACACAAATAATACCTGAAGGTTTACAAGACAAATTATACACACCATTTCACTTGATCCTCACAACAGTCATGAGGTGATTGTATATACACATCTATAGCTTGTAGTTTCAGAAAGATGTTCAGAAAGTAAACTTGTTAAGGGTACATGCTAATTTCAGAAGATGAATTTGAATCCAAGACCTTATAGCTCTACGTGACTCTTCTTTCTAATTCAATTCAGTAAACATTTATTAAGTACATTCTTTGGGCTACTCTTTCTCACCAAAACCTCCTCTCTTATGAACTTTCCTATTTTCCCCGTTCTTCCAATCACCTGTGCTTACAGCTTGGAGGTCATCTTTGACTCCTCACTCTCTCTCACTTTCTATAGCTAACTTGATGCCAAGTCCTATTGATTTTACTTTTAAAAGACCCCTCATGTTATCTCTCTTTTCTGACACTGGCACCACTTTGGTACAGGCCCTTATCACCTAGTGCCTGGATTAATGAAATAGCCTATTAGTTGGTATTTCTGCTTCCAGTCTCCCCCAATCCAGTCCACCCTAGTCAGTTATCAAAATGATTTTCCTAAAGCATAGATCTGACCATGTCACTCTCTCCTCCACTCAATAGTGGTATTATATTATCTTTAGAATCAAGTATAAAATCCTCCATTTGATTTTTGAATCCCTTTACAATCTGGTCTTTCCAGGTCCCCTTAATGTTAATGCCTTTTCTCTGAGATTATCCCCCCCCTCCAATTTGCATTGTGTATATCTCTTTTGTATATGTATTTGTTTCAATCACTACAATGTGAACTCACTGAGATCAGAAACTGTATCTACCTGTTTTGTTTTGTTTTTGGTATTTCCAGTATTTATCATAGTATAGGCACTGTGCTAGCACATAGTTGGCACATAATAAATACTTGTTGACTTGCAAGGTACTATGCCAAGTTCTAGGAACACAAAAACCAAAACCATTTTTTGCTACAGAAAAATGAATATTCTACTCATATACATGAATTTTAACTGACACAAATAATACCTGAAGGTTTACAAGACACATTATACATACCATTTCACTTGATCCTCACAACAGTCATGAGGTGATTGCATATGTTTATTAAATGTTGCATTGACATCATCATTTCCATTTTACAAATGAACAAACTGAGGTTTAGGGGAATCTATGTGATTTATTAAAAAAAATCACAAAGCCAATTAGTGATAAAACCAAGGTGAGAATCCAGGTTTTCTTTTCTTACTCCAATTTTTCACTTCTCTATACTACATTGCTTCCACAATTCATTTCTATTTGAGACTTCAAGGACTGACCTCAATCAGAACAACAGGATTACTAGAGTGGTAGAACAAGAAAATGTATTAAGTGTAATTGAACTAGGCCTCAGTAAAGTATCTAACAAAGGCTCACAACATTCTTGTTGACAATATAGGGAAATATGGGCTTGTTGTTGGGGAGATGTGGGCTTGTAGTTGCTCAGTCATTTTAGTTGCATTCCAAGAGTTGCATTCAAAGACTCCATTTAGGGTTTTTTAGGGTAATTTTCCATTCCTTCTCCAGCTCATTTTATGACTGAGGAAACTGAGGCAAACAAGGTTAAGTGACTTGCCCAGGGTCACACAGCTAGTAAGTATCTGAGGCCAGATTTGAACCCAGGAAGATGGGGTCTTTCAGACTCCAGGTCTGGTATTCTATCCACTGTACCACTTTGCTTCCCAAGAGATGGAGGCTACATAGTAGAATAATGATAAAGACTCATATCAGGTTGAATAAGACCTAGTGGGGTGATGATCAGCATCAACCTGAATGAATACCTCAAGTGAAGTTTTTCCAGGCTCTGAATGAAATTTAATAACTGACATGGATGAAGCCATAGGTGGTCTTCTTATCAGTTTTGTGAATGACACAAAAATGAAAGGATTGCTACTATGCTGGAGGATAGAATTTGAATCTCCAAATAATTCAGTCATCTGGAACAATAATCCAATGTTTACTTTAATACTTCAAGGATATGTGATTTCATGGATTTGTGTTCTTCCTCTACCAATACAGATCTAACCTCCTCCATGCCTTTAATCAATGATCTTTGGGAGTTGTGACCCAACAATTCATCTATAGTCTATATAGTGATAGGCCAAATATAATAAAAGGAAATTTAATAAAGAGAAGACAAATCCTTTACTTATCAAAAACTCAGCAGCACAAATATATGATTGGTCCAGGCAGATAAATTTTATTGGGAAATAGATCTGCTGGTCTCAGTAGACTGCAACCTTAACATAAGTCAACTGTGATAGGGTGGCTAAGAAAACTGTAACACAGTGATCTGACAACTCCTCCAGCTGTGGCTAAGACTGCCACCTCTATAATAGGATTACTTGGGAAAGTGACCAGTTAGGTTACCAGGGAGCTTTAGGCAAGATGGTCTTCTGGCTTTATCAGGATGAGGGAGGCCATTATGATTTGGTGAGAAACTGTCTGCATTGTTCAGCCAACTTCATGTTTGACCTCCTGGATATATCCTTATACCATAAATCTCTATTCTTTTTGGAATCAGGGCAGATGAGGTGTTTTATTGGAAGAGTGTGGAATCTAATTAAGCTGAGTCTGATTGGTTTCTTAACTCTGATGTCACAATCACCACCCCAGGAGAAGGCAGAAACAGTTCCATATTTTTCAGTTCCTGTTACCATGAACAATAGTTGTCTATTGTCTACTTTTTTATTGAATAGAATTCACTTATTAGTATCCCTTCATGAACTGTTTCTGGGGCTCACACTCATTTTCCCCCTCTAGCATTTTGTAAATCCTGACCAGAGAAAGAGGATAGGTCATTTGTATTTATCTAAAAGAATGATTCAAGAAGATAAATTAAGTCTATTGATTCAGTCAGTACAGACCTCCCAAAGAGGACAGTACATTCAACAAAGCTCATTTTCTATCCTTTCAGAATTTTAGTATTCTTATTGTCATTGCCACTATGAAATATTCCCTGAAAAGAGGAGAACCTGGGTCATTCTAAAGTTTTCTCTGTGTCAAGACAATAAGGCAGGGATGACTCAGATGGTAGGAAAGAAAATGGAAATTTTATTTCCCTACTGTCTTTACAACCTGTCAATCACACACATTTGTACTTCAGATACTTAATGGTTATATGATCCTGGATCTGCTTAATCTCTCAAAGCCTCAGTTTCCTCCTCTTTTAATGATAATCCTTGCCATATTTACTTCATGCTGTCATTGGGAGGAAAGTGCAAACCGTAACAACTAAATGGAATTATTATTATTATTACTATTATTATTTCTAGAACTTCTGAAATTATAATTTGAGCTCATAATCACTTATTATCTGTTGTGTGCAGATCATTGTACTAGCTACTGGGCTTCAAAGGCAAAAGTCAGATTCTCTTCCTTTTAGAGGTTTGCTGATTAATTGATTGCCTTCAGGAAGTTCACATTTTATTGGGGAAACACATTATATATCTTGAGTCCTTCCCAGTTGTTTTGCTGTTCAGTCATATCAGTTGTGTGACCCCATTTAGGGTTTTCTTGGCAAAGATGCTGGAGTGGTTTGTCATCTACTTCTCCAGCCCATTTTTACAGACAAAGAGGTTGAGGCAAATAGGGTGAAGTGACTTGCCTAGTATCATCCAGATAGCATGTGTCTGAGGCACTTGGGTAGCTAGACTGGTGCAGTGGATAAAGAACTGGCTTTGGAATCAGGAGGTCTGGAGTTCAAATCCAACTTCAGACATTTGCTACTTACTATGTAAACCTTTGGCAAATCACTTAATCCTGATTGCCTCACATCCAGGAGCATCTCCAATTGTCCTGATTCATATCTGGCCACTGGAGAGAATCAGACCTAAAGCAAGAAAGACCTGGATTTGAATCCCACTTCTGATACATAATGGCTGTGTTTCTTTGGACAAGTCATTTAATCTCTCAGTGATCTGGGCAACATACCTTTCAATTCAGTGATGCTGTGGCTTCTTTGTTATATCCTGAAGAGATCACCCATCTCCTAATTTTGGGCATTTTCATTCACTGTTCTCCATGTCTGGAATTCTCTCCCTCCTCAACTCCACCTTCTGATTTTCATGGTGTCCTTCAAAAATCTAACCTCTTTTAAATCTTTCTCTGACTTCCTTAATCTTAGTGCCTTCCCTTTGAAATTATCTCCAATTTACCCTTTATATATCTTATTTGTATAGTAATTGATAACATTATGAGCTCCTTCTGAACAGGGAAAAAGTTTGTTTGTGTTTTGCCTTTCTTTTTATCCCCAAATAATTGACCAGATGACTTGATTCCAGCACATTTAGATAATTTAAATTCTCCATCATTTCTGTGTCATATCCTTGTGACAGGCTTGTGATCTGTTTCTCAAATCCCTAATCTTTTTTCTCTTTCAGTTCATTTGGTCTGTCATATATTCCAGTAGCAAAATCAGTTTTGTTTTTCCCTCTATTTATCTCCACCCAAATATTCTCCATTGTGCTTTTTGCCTTTGTTTCTTGGATTTCTTTATATGAGTATGAATGTATACTTTCTTATTGGATGGTGAAAGCTCTGTCCTTGCCCTCTTTTACCTATCTTGTTTCATTTGGAAAAAATATACCCATCCAGAGCCATGGTATAGGGACAGGTTTTATCCCATCAAGTCTTAGTGCCAACTATGCAGTCAAATTTTCCTCCTTGTATCAGGACCTCTAAGCATTGAGCATTTGTATAGATAGAGACATTCAAGGCCAGACATTGTATTACAGAATTAATTATTTATTATATTTTTATCTCCTGTGGACCTTTGTGATTCTGCCTCCCACTTTCCATGACTTCTGGCCCCTTCTATTGGTGTGCTCTTCAGAGAATCTCCATTTTGGGGAGGATACCAGACCTGTCATTTCTGATTCTCTGGACTTAGCTAGTATGCTTCCTGGAGATTGTCTATTGCCAAATCCTTCCTTGAACCTCCATTGGGGGTAAAGGATCAGATGAATTGATCCTCATTCCCTCCTTCTCTGGATTTAGTCACCAACTCTTCCCAGTGTCTTAGCTCTTCAGTTCCCCTTTTAAGCATCTCCTTAGTATGTAAGCTCCTTGAGGACAGACACTTTTTCTTTTAGCTTACCTGTATAGCTTTGGATCTTAGCAGTGTACGATAGCTAGTACTCAATAAATTCTCAATGACTGAATGATTCTTCTTTATTGTAGTAACTGCATCCTATCAAATCTTAGTGCTAGGAGGTCAAATTTTCCTCTTTGCATCAGAGTGCTGTCCTTAGCATTGAGAAATTCTCAAATATTTAATAGTTGCAAGAATCTGTACAAGTCATTGGCTTCTTTTACCCTCAGTTTCCTCCCTTGGAAAATGATGGTAATAATGACTCTTACCTCACAGAGTTGTGAAGCTCAAATGAGATAAGGGATGAAAAGTGCTTCATAATTTAAAATCACTATTAATGTTAGCTGTCATTGTTTTAAAACAAATCACTCAATCAATGCACCTCCATTAAGTAGTATATGCTAAGTATTATACTAGGGCGCTCTGGGTGATACAATGGATAGAACACTGCACTTGAAGTCCGCAAGACCTGAGTTCAAATCTGAATGCAGACATTGGTTAGCTGTGAGGCAAGTCACTCTGCCTGTTTCATCATCTCTCAAGTGGAGATAAGGATGGCTGAGAGGATTGGATGAGATAATATTTATGGAGTTCTTTGCAAACCTTAAAGCATCAGATAAATTCTAGCTGTTATTCGTTGTTATTATCACTATTATTATGGATTGTTAGGTGACGCAATGGATGGAATGCTGGGTCTGAAGTCTGGGAGATTCTTCTTTGTGAATTCAAATCTTACTAACTATATGACCCTAGGCAATTCACTTTACCTTGTTTGCCTCGGTTTCCTCACCCATAAAATAAATTGGAGAATGAAATGGCAAACCATTCCAGTACTTAGCCAGAAAAACCCCAAAGGAAGTCACAAAGAATCAGACATGACAAACAACAGTATTATTATTGAGTAAATAAAGTTAAGTATAAAGGTAGGGGGATTTAAAAAAGGCTTAATGCAGGAGATAGTACTTGAGTTGCATCTCAAAGGAAGAATGGGATTCTATGGATAAAGGCAAGATCAGAAGGCATCCCAGGAATGGGAAATAGTCAGTTTAGCTGTCATTTTTCAGACCCTATTCATTGCACCTTCTCCTGGAAAGACTTCCTTGACCATCCCAGCTCACAATGATGTCCTTCCTCTGAAACTGTTCACAGAACTTTCCTCCTGTCTTCTTTCACTTACTGTTTAATGGAAGATGGGGTACACAATGAGTGAATACAGAGAAAAGACCCTTTAACCGGGAGCAAAGTCAGTACCCTATGTAAGGTCCTGAAATGATACTGTTCTCACATCCCTTCTGTGCTGAACTGTAATTAGGGGGCTGTCTGATGGTCCCAAGTTGTGGGACCATTGATCCACAAGGAGGGAACTGCTGTCTGTTTAATCCTTTGCTTTTAGCTAAAGGAAGGAATATTTCCCTTGAGGATACAGATGAGTCACCAGTTACAGCTGAGTGCCCCATAAAATCTGCAGGTTGGCTGGAGCTACAAATAAACTGTGAAATTGGGAAGGTCAAGTTTAATTTGTTCACTTTCTGGGAAGGGTGGCTTACCGATTGGCACACATCAGATGGTTACCAGAGCTGTCTGTGACCTATCTGCTATTGACTGGAGGACTGAGAGAAGCCTTCAGCTTTGGGAGGTTCATCATTCCCAGGCAAGTGTGGTTCTAACCAGACTGCCTTCTCACTCGTTAGTCCCCAGTTGTATTATAGTGAATGAGAACTGGACTTGAAGTAAGGGAGATCTGAGTTCAAATCTTGCCTCTGATGCTTTTTGGATTTGGGGCCATGGATAAAAGTCTTTTAATCATTCTGGGGCTCCCCATTTTAAAATCGATCCTGATCACATTAACTGTGAAAAGTAGAATAGTGCAGGGGATAGAGAGTTGGCCTTGGGATCAGGATGACCTAGATTCAAGTTCTGACCTGTGACACTTTGGTTAGGGGAGCCAAAGCAAATCATTTAACCCTTGAGCTCTTGAGACACCTCTAAGACTCAGGTTTGCAGAGCAAAGCAGGATTCATTGTCAGTAAGAACTACCTCATTGGAGAATTTCCTCTATGACCTGATAAATTCATAGATCTGAGCTAAAAAAATACTTTTAGGACCTACTATAAAGATCAAATGAGACATCATATAAAGTGCTCTGCAAATTTTAAAGGACTATAGACATGTTGGTTTATATTAAATTTTATTATTATTAAAGCAACAAAACAGCTTCTCTATTTTTCCTGATTATTATAGGATTTAGAACTGGAAGAGAAATTAAATGTCATCTAGTCCAGTTCTCTTATTTTACAGATAAGGAAATTAAGACTTAGAAGGGGAAGTTACAACCTCAGTTTCTTCACTTGTAAAATGAGGTTCACATCGGAAGCTAGGCATTCCTTTTTTTATAGGGCTATTGTGAGCCTCCATTAGATGCATCAAGCACACTGCTCACCTAAAAGTGCTGTAAATTTTATCTATAACTTTTGTTGTTTTGATCTTGGTTTATAATTTCATCAAAGAGGAACTTTCCTCCACTGATACAGATTGGCAACTCCTCTGTGACTTATAGAATACTGGAATAGTAAAAGGATAGGGTCACAGCCAGTACTCATCAGAGGCAAAAACTTGAACCTAGCCTTTCCCAACTCCACAGTGGACTGTCAGCTCTCAATTATAATGATAATAATGATGAATGTCCAACTCTGCAGAGGTCCAGTCCCATATGATCAAAAGCCTTTTGGATATCTTAAACTATGCTTCGACTTTGCTGTCATTTTTTAATCATGTCTGACCTGACCTCATTAGGAATTTTCTTGGCTTTGTGATTTCCTTCTCATTTTATAGAGGAGAAAACTGAAGTAAACAGGGTGAAATGACTTGTTCAGTGACACACAGCTAGTAAGTGTATGAAGCAAGATCAGGAAATTGAGTCTTCCTGACATGTACTATATACTATGGAGCTCTATGTACTATGGAGTCATTTAGCCCTGCAGATAAGTTATTATTTTGCAATTTGGTCGTATAATTACCTGAGGGCCAAGAAAAATGATTTGCTAAGAGCCTTCCTGACCTACAGGTCAGTTCTCAATCCATTGCCCCAGACTGCTTCCCCAGCTGGTATTAGAACGTCAACAGGGAGACCTAGGTTCTTGTCCCACCTCTGACCAAACTGTGACCTTGGGAAAGTCATTTAAAACTCTTTTAGTTGGAGCAGCTAGGTGGCACAGTGGATAGAGCACTGGCCCTGGAGTCAGGAGGATCTGAGTTCAAATTTGGTCTCAGACATTTAATAATTACCTAGCTGTGTGACCTTGAGCAAGTCATTTAACCCCATTGCCTTGTTAAAAAAAGCACCTCTTTTAGACTAGAAGTTGCAGAGAGGTTCTTAACGTGCATAGGTAGAAGAGGTTTCCTTAATAAATTGGCAAGCTTATTAATTATAAAAAAATAGAAACTATGCTTGGGAGAAAATATTAGCACACAAACCCAGGTCTATAAGTAAATCAACAGGGGAAAGAGTTTCCTTATCCAGGAATACCTTATATCAATAAAATCCCAGATACTATTCCTTTTCCTTATTACTGTTATCCCTGGTCTCCTAAGCCTGAATTCCTCAAGGGATGGGGTAGGTATCACAAAGCCTCTTAGAGACATATCAGAGCTATCCCTGAGAGTTTGGATGGGGGGTGGGGAAGCAAAGGGAGGAGGGAAGGAGAAACTTTCCACAGCTGATCTGTTTCCATGAATATTCTGACAAGTCAGGCTATAATGGAACACAATGAATTGAATTAAATAAACTTGAAAAATTTATGGCGTGTTCCATTACATGTCACAGAAATGGATGTGGTGCTCTGACTCATAAATTTTTAGAAAGGGACTTTCCACTCCCCAAAATGTTGGTTGGTCTCAAATCTTTTCCCTTAGCTCAGAGAAGAGAGGATGCAGAATGCCAGAGAGATGGAGTTCAGTCTTCCAGACACTGACTGTGGTGGAGGTGAAGGAGGTCGCCAATGAGATTCGGGCAAAGATACGCACTGGAGCTGGCAGGGCTCTTGGTTGCCAAAATGGAATTTAATTTAGGCAATTTAACTGAAATGCCTTAATTGACAAGTTCATTAATTTACCAAGAAGCTGTTTCAGGGAACAAAACACTAGGAAGACAATTAAAGGCATAACAGAGGCATCTGGTTGGGTTGGATTGGTCATAGGCAAGCACCCCCACACTTTGCTTTTTGAGCTCTTTCCTTCTGTTTGGGGCTCCCTATAAACTTAGACATTTTTGAATGCCTGTCCTCTTTATTTTTCTAACACCTTCTTTCTGGAGAGGCTTTGGATTTGGAGGCAAAACTTAAGGTGTTGAATTGTAGCTCTGGCACTTGAGTCATTCAACCTGCTTGGGCTTCAGTTTCCCCATCTATAAGATGGGATGTTTGTGCTGGATGACCACCTATGAGGCAGTGTGATCCTTAAGGAGGCTGCTGAATATCACTACTGCTTTCAGTGGGGAAATGGCCCTATGACCTGGGCCACCTGTGTGCAGGCTTGTGACTATGGCTCCCAGTGTATCTGTACATGCTGCTTTGTCACTTGCCTGTTGCCACAGGACATTGAGGAATGGTAAAGTATGGGTGATATCTTTTTTGATGCCTGCATAACTTGGCTTTAAATGAGGTAGGGCTGCACCAAGTCATCCACCTTACTCTCTCTTCCAAAGTCATCATGATCCAGCATGCCAAGAGAGAGTCAAGACAACTGGGTGGTGGCTCTACATGCAGTGGATGATCCTTCCACTTGAAAAGGCTACAAGCCAAGACCAAAGTGGAGAGTGTTGGTGCAGGATCTTCTGTTTGCAGATGAAGGTGCATTCAATGTAGGCTCTGAAGCTGAGATGCAACAAAGTATGGATCGATTCTCGGCTGCTTCTGCTCATTTTGGTCTATCAATGAACACCTAGAAAATACAGGTGCTCTGTGAGCCAGCACCGCACCATCCATATGTAGAACCACTGATTACAGCAAATGGGAAAGTTCTGAGTACTGTGACCAAGTTCACTTATCTTGGCAGTGTACTTTCCAAGGAGGTACATGTTGACAATGAGCTTGACACTCATATTACCAGAGTTAGCTCAGTGTCTGGGAGGCTCTGAAAGAAAGTGTGGGAAAGAAGAGGTATTAGACTGACATCAAAGTGTAGATCTACAGAGTCATTGTGCTGACCTCATTGCTCTATGCCTGTGAAACCTGGACAGTCTACTGATGCCGTGTCAGGAAACAGAATCACTTCTATTTCAACTGCCTTAGGAAGATTCTAAAGATCACCTGGCAAGAGAAGATAGCAGACATTGAGGTTCTTTTTCTACTAAACTGGCTAGCATTCCAACATCACTACAGAGTGCCACTATGATGGGCTGGACATGTTGTTAGAATGTCAGCTGCATCCTTGCCAGAAAAACTCTTTATGGAGAACTCACACAGGGAAAGCACTCACAAGGACTTAAGAAGAAGCGATACTGAGTCACCCTGAAGAACATTGGAATTGATAGTGCAGCATGGGAGACAGGCACAGGACTGCCCAGCATGGCATGCCTTCATCAATGAGGGGACTGTGCTCTATAAGGAAGGCAGAATTGAAGCAGCTCAAAGGAATCATGGCACATGTAATTTTAGAGTACTCACCTGAGGTATTCACACTGACTTTTTGTGCCTGACCTGTGGTAGAGGATTCCAAATTCATATTGAGCTGAGCAGCCACAGTTGGACACACTGTAGTTTGTCTCAAACATAGTGATATCATTTCGGTCTTCCTCCGGAACAAAGGACCAGAACCAACCAAATCAAGTTGGTTCAATTCAACATTTATTAAGCAGTCACTATGGAAGGGCACTATATTAGATACTGAGAATATAAAGACTTAAGGAAATCAATCCCTGACCTTATGGAGGTTGAATTATCCATTTGGCTATATTGGTTGGGGGTCAATGTTAGTGTCTGTTTAGGTGTCATGGAAACTCAGGCCAAGGAGACAAGTTATTATCATGGTAGTTAAGTGGAGAGACAGCAATTAAGTCAAGAGAGAAATTAAGAGGATTCATCTCTATGTTGATGTGTAGACTGAAGACAAGGGAAATTTATGAGGGGTCTGAAATAATTTCCAATCCATGTCAAATCTTAATCTGTATGTTTTATGTGGTCCACATATAATACACTAATTATGGCATAGCCTATAGTGAAGAGAATATTGCACTTTGGATCAGAAAAACCTGAATTCAAATCCTGAATTAGGCATGTACTAGCCATGTTTCTTTGGACAAATCACTTAAACTCTGTCTGCCTCAGTTTCATCATCAGTAAAATGAGGGAGCTGGATTAGAAAATCTCAAAGGTTTCTTCCAGCAATAACTCTACAATAGCTCTCCTCTTCTAGACTTCAAGTTTTGGAGGGTGAGAGTGTGAGGGAGTTAACAAAAGTCATATACTATATAACTATAAAACCCCTCTAAAAGCAGTAATTTAGCAGGTTGGATGAATGATTATTTGCATCCTTGCAATTCCCACTTCTTGCAATAACTGATGGGAGTTAGATCTGGTGTCAAAGTTCAAATCCCATCTTTGACTTTCATTATTCATGTGATCTTGAACAAGTCTTTCCACTCAGGGCTTTATTTCTTTTTCATCTATAAAAGGAAGATCTCTAAAGTTTTTTTTTCCTTTTAAATCTGTGATCCACTGATCTATTCAAATATTGTTTCTGCTACTTAATAATAATAATAGCTATCAAATATAGTGCTTTAAGATTTACAAAACTGTTTGTGAAGATTATCCAATTTTACCTTCACAATTACCTTGGGAGGTGGATGCTATTGTTACCCTCATTTTACAGATGAGAAAACTGAGGCAAACTGAGGTAATAAGTGACTTACCCAGGGTCATGAAGCTATTAAGTAGGAGTCTTAGACTGTATTTGAACTCAGTTCTTCCTGATGGCACCCCCAATCTGATACTTATTAGCTGTTTGTCCTTGGACAAGTCATTACCACTCTAAGTCTCAGCTTCTTCATCTAAAAATGTTAGAAATGGACTAAATGGTTTTGAAGGTCCCTTTGCTTCTGATCTGATGATACATAAAGGTGGATTTATTGTTTAGGAAAAAAGGCATAATCAGTTTTTTTGAGGGTGAGAATTCTTTCCTAGGAAATATTCCCAAATGAGAACTGAACTGAAATATGTCAATACAGGGTTGTGCCTTATTTTGTTTCAGCAAGTTGAAAAAGAGCATTGAATCTGTCACTCTTTAACCCTTTAAGTACTAGAGAAACACATTATTCTATTCCAAATTTCCAAAGAAAACCTAGTGATTTTACAAACAAGTGAAGAATCACATGCCTAGCTAATGGCTTTCCTGAGAATCTCTTAGCTAAGCAAATCCCAACTTTTTTTTGTTTTGTTTTGTCAACCTCTTTCAATACAAAAATATATTGTGAATCAGGGCAGTAGCTAGAGTACTGATCCTGAAATCAGGAGTACCAGAGTTCAAATCCAGCCTCTTATACTTACTAGCTGTGTGACCTTGGGAAAGTCACTTAAGCTTGATTGTCTCACATCCAGGGCTATCTCCAATCATCTTAATTCATATCTGACCATGGGACCCAGGGGACTCTAGAGGAGTAACTGAGATACAGCACCTCCTTACTCAAATCCAATTCATGTACATAACATGGCATCACCTCCAAGATGACATTCATTCAAAATGAAGAACAAATATCAATCAGCATTGGGAACCCCTGGGATAATTTAATATATTAATCATAATGCATTTCCAATTATTTATTTTGTAAGGTATCATTAAAGATCTTTAATTTGAATCCTTTGAATCTTTTCATCAAATCCTCAAGGAATTCAGGAACTACTAAATGGAATCCGCTGTCTTGGATTAACAAAATATCAGAACTAGAAGATATTTCAGAATGTGACTGCCCCTGACTGAGAATGTTCTCTAATAAAAATCACTGATTTTTATAAACTTGTCACAATCCTGTGAGATAAAGATTAAAGGTATTTATTATTCCCATATTAGAGATGGAGGAATTAAGACTGCTGGAGTTTGCAAAATTTGGCAAGAGTCACATAACTGAGTGAGTACCTGAAGTGAGATTTGAAATCAGGCCTTTGGGACTCAAAGTCTAGGGTTCCAGTCATGATGATGATGATGATGATGATGATGATGATGATGATGATGATGATTGCTATCTAGCATTTCTGCCTACTTTAAAGTTTGCAAAATGCTTCTCACATTATTTCATTTGAGTCTTATAACAGCCCCCTTAAGTAGTTAATAATAATATTATTCCCCCTTTTTTTGTGGGTGAAGAAATGGAGGCTGAGAGAGTTTAAATGACTTGTTCAGGGTCACAGAGAGAGAATTCACATTTTTCTGACTCAAAATTCAATTCTCTGAACTACTTTACTGCTTCAACTGGGTGGTGCATGTTGTCTCTCTTGATATCTATATTTAGTTTTTGCAAGGCAATGGGGTTAAGTGGCTTGCCCAAGGCCACACAGCTAGGTCATTATTAAGTGTCTGAGGCCTGATTTGAACTCAGGTCCTCCTGACTCCAGGGCCAGTGCTCTAGCCACTGTGCACCTAACTGCCCTGTCTCTTGATATTTCCAGTGCATGTTCATCTGACCTTCCCTTGAAGACCTCTCATGAAGTCTTCTAACTTGGGAAGTATTCTATTCCATGCTGGGGCAGCTTGGTCCATTAGTTCTTCCTGATACCAAGTCTAAGTCTCCCTCTTGGCAATATCCTTTCTTTGTTTCTGGTTCAGCCCTCTACTCAATATGGCAATTTTCAACACTTAAAACCATCTTTTACATTCTGATTGAATCTTTTCTTCTCTAGTTTAATCATTCACTGCTTATTTATTTTGACTGATGATTATGTGGCTCAATGGATAGAATGCTATACCGAAAGTCAGGAAGACCTGAGTTCAAATCTAACCCTGGGCAAGTCACTTTACCTTTGTTTGCCTTAATCTACTGGAGAAAGAAATGGCAAACCATTCCAGTATGTTTTCCAAGAAAACTTCATATGGGGTCACGAAGAATGAGACTACTACATGACTGAACAAAAATAACCAGTCCTCTCTCCAAACCTGTATCACCATTCTCTAGTTTTTTCTTGGCTATTATGGGGAAAAATTTCCTGAATTCTCTTGTGCTCATCAGGAATGTAAGCAAACAATAAAAGTCTACCTTTTGGTTCCAGTTTTAATTAAAAAAGGGATATTTTGGAGTTTGGGATAAAAAAAATTCCCCAAGAGAGCTAATATCGCGCCTGGCTTAGTGTGTGACGACTGTGGCTGCTATTAGCCTGTTATAAATCACAGCTCCATACCCCAGCTCACATTATGCATAAAGATTACTGTTCTTGGCTGTGTAATCCCAGGTTATATACTCTGATAGTCAAAACACTCCGAGTGTAAATTTCAATTCAGCTCACTATTTGCTTTGGCTGGAGAGTTACAAAAAATGTGAAATGTTCATTGGAACAGCCGGAAGAATGTTATTCCCTCTAAATTATGGACTGTGACTGGGAAGGGAGGCCACCTATTTGGTGCATCATGGATCAGGGCTTCCAGCCACTTGTGTTCTGCAACCTCAGTCCTGGGGAGCAGGGAGGCTGTGTCCTAAGGATTTATATCTGAGTAGAAAGTGCCCAGGTCTATCACATGGGAAAAAAGAACTTTTACCTTTTCCTGTTTGATGTCAGAGGGAAGAACTTGGAAAAATGGGTGGGAGTTACAGAGTGTCAAATTTAGACTACATGTAGGAGAAAATTTTATAATAATCAGGGCTGTCTTTCAGAGCAATGGACTGTCTCCAGAAATAGAGGGTTCCTCCTTAGTAGAGGTATTGACGTTCAGATTGGATAAACATTTGTTTAAGGAGTGGTATAGGAAATGAAGGAAATGGTGAAGGAAAGATAAAGGAAAGATTGTCTTTGAGGTCCCATCTAATTTTCAGGCTCTAGAAGTTTATAATATCACAGAATGTGGGCTCTTATTGGAAGACACCAAAGTGACCCTCTCAATTCAATTACCTGAATATTCATTAAAGATACACCATTTCATCTGAAGAAAGATAGCTACATGCTGTTATAGTGGAAAGTAGCTTAGATGTGGAGTCAGAGATAGTTCAAATCCAATGTCTGATACTACCTATGTGACTTTTGATAGACGGGAATACACAAAGAATGAAATATTCCCTCATTTCTAAGGGGAGTTTCATTTTATTGAGGTTAGACAATATGTCCATATATAAACATATACAAAGTAAAGACAAAGTAATTTTGGGGACCAGGGGAAGCCACTACCTCTCGGTGGGTTGGGTCATCAGGAAAGACCTCACATAAAAAGGAGCATTTGACCTGAGACTGGGAGATTCTAAGAGACTGTGGTGAGGAGGGAGACCATACTATGTTTAGGGAAGAGCCAGTATCAAGGTGCAGGAAATGTAGAAGTAGTGTATGTATGCGTGAGGAATAACTGGATCATGGAATAGAGGGAGATGAAATGCTATATGGGAGGAAAAGCAAAAAAAGGTGTCCATTTGGCTAGACTATAGAATTCTTGAATGGAAAATAATTTGTTAGAAGGCCTGAAAGTTAGAACAAGATTGTAAAGGACTTTCAGTGCCAAACAGGATTTTGTATTTAACCCTAAATATTCTGGGAAGAAATCTCCCTCAACCTTTATCAACTCACACTTTGGGAAGATGATCTGGCAACCAGCTCAACCAAATGCAGGGAGTGCTGGTGCCTGCTCTTCTGTATGCAGGTGATTGTGCATTCAATGCAGCCTCTGAAGGTGAGATGCAACAACTACTTGTACTAACTTTGACCTAACAACACTGAGAAACCTAGGTGCCCCATCAGCCGGCACCACACCATCCATGTATGGAACCATCGATTACAGCAGATGGAGAAGTTCTGAATACTGTGGATAAATTCATTTACCTTGGCAGTGTTCTTTCCAGGGATGTGCACATTGATAATGAGCTAGATCAGTATTTGCTAGACTCTGGGAAAAAGTGAGGGAGAGAAGTATTAGATAGACTATCAAAGTGAAGGTCTACAGAGCTGTTGTGCTGATCTCATTGCTATATGATTGTAAAATGTGGATTGTCTACCAGCATCATGTCAGGAAACTGAGTTCCTTCCATTTAAATTGTCTTAGGAAGATTCTGGAGATCACCCGGCAGACACTGAGCTAAACTGCCTAGTATCCCAACATTACTACAGAGAGTGCAACTATGATGGACTGGTCATGTTGTTCGAATGCCATATATACACTTTTCAAAAAGACTATTTTATGGAGAACTACCACAGGGCAAATGTTCACAGAAGAGTCAGGAGAAGCGATACAGGGACACCCTGAAGGTCTCTCTTAAGAATTTTGGAACTGATTGTACAGCATGGGAGTCTCTTATCAGAGAGGGTTGCTGAACTCTATGAGCAAGGCAGAATGGAAGCAGCTCAAAGGAAACATGAGATATCTAAATTTAGAGTACCCACCCTAGGTCTTCACATTTGTGCCCAACCTGTGCAGAGCATTTTGAGCCCATATTGGTCTGATCAGCCACAGTCAGACACACTCTAATTCATTTCCAACACAGTGATGTCATTTTGGTGCTCTTTGATATGTGTCTTGAAGGATTGAGTTACAGGACCAACTTCTATTTTTACCCTGTGAACCTCACTAAAACTCTGGAGCATGAATAAAACATGTTGGGTCAATGGTAGAAAGAAGTGGTGACATGTGAGAAGTTTTATGTACCCTGAGCCTGGAATGTTCCCCTAAACTGAGGGGTGGAGAAATGTTCTCCATGAACTCTCTACTTCTATTATTTTCTTCTCTTCTGGCTGGGTGTGTACAGAAAGAATTCAGTGAATTGTTTTTCTTTTGTTTTTTAATATTTTGTTCTCAAAGGGACTCATGAATATCACAAAGGTGATGTCTTGACTGTAAGTGAACTGGATTTATGTGAGACATAGCTGTGCAAAGTTATCAACCACACTCTATCCTCGAGAGTCATTTGAGTCCAATGATAAGACAAAAGTCACTAGTGATGACCTGGAATGCAGTAGATGACCTTGACTGAGGCTCACAGCGGGTGAGGAAATCTATTTTTTTATATACTTATAACAGGAATAAGCATTTATATATATGTATGTATATATACTAATTCTAAAAATGATTGTCCTCTCCATGAAATAAACTTGGCAAGATATTAGTATAAAAAAGACAAGCTTTTACAGAAAAGAAAAATCATAATTTATTGCAAAGAACCCTAGATTTGGAGTCAGGGCACCTGGCTTTAATCCCTAGCTTTGTTCATTATTACTATCATCTGAGGCAGATCTCAGTCTTCTCTTCAGGAAAATAAAGGGGCATGTACAAGTTCTAAAACCCCTTCTATTACGACCTCCTCCAAATTGTCTATTTTGATTTCATCAGTTGTTTGTCCCCTTATCTTTCCCCCTACCTCTGCACTTCTGTATATATATAAACATATATATTTAAATATATGCACATTATGCAGAGAAACACACATGTATTATATGTATGTGCATATACAGGTTTGTATACTTAGATACATTATATATATTATATATAAATGTAAATATGAATAGATGTTCTTGGGGGTGAGGAAAGGTATGGATAGACAGTGGGTATCTAGAAAAAGATCTGATGGTTTTAGTGAACAACAAGCTCAACATCAGCCTGCAGAATGATGCAGCACCCAAAAAAGCTAATGCAGTTCTAGTGAATCTTAATAGGGGCACAAATTCTAGGAATGGGGAGGAAACTAATGCTCCATACTCTTCCTTTGTCAGGCTTCATTAGAAGTCTTGTATTGGGGCAGCTAGGTGGTGCAGTGGATAGAGCACTGGCCTTGGAGTCAAGAGTACCTGCGTTCAAATCTGGTTCAAATTAATAATAATTACCTAGCTGTGTGGCCTTGGGCAAGCCACTTAACCCCATTTGCCTTGCAAAAACCTAAAAAAAGGTCTTGTATTAAGTTCTGGGTACCAGAGTTTAAGAAGAAGAAAATGGCTGGAGGAAGACAACCTAGATGGTAAAAGACCTTTAATCCATGTTCTATGAGAATTGTTTTTCATGAGATTAAGCAATGGTTATGTGATTGGACTTATCAAGAAGACCTGGGTTCAAATCTGACCCCAGACACTTACTTGCTGTGTGATACAGTACAAGTCACTGAATCTCTTTTAACCTCTGTTTGCCTTGATTTCGTTAACTGTAATATGGAAAGAAAAATAAAAGCACTTTGTTCCTAAGTTATTATGGACATTAAATGAGATAATATTTGCAACAAAACACAGTACCATATAGTGGGTATTCTATAAAAGCTATTTGTTCCTATTGTGGTATAAGAAATGACAAGGAAGAGAATTCCAGAAAAACCTAGGAAGACTTATACAGATTGATGCAAAATGAAAGGAGCAGGACCAGGAGAATATCGTACATAGTAGCAACATTTTGTGACAATTCCTAAGGACTCATGATAAAAATTGATTTCTACCTTCTGAGAGAGAACTGATGGACTCAGAGTGCAGACTGAAGCATTTTTCATTTTATTTTCATTGCTTTTTCCCATCATGGCTTATATGGAATTTTTTTTATCTTGTATGACTATATATATATATATATTATATATATATATGAAATGGGTATGATATTACCTATTTTTTTGTTAAGTGGGGAGGAATTGGAGGGAGAAAATTTGTAACTCAACATTTAAAAAAATGTAAAAAGTAAATGAAATTTTTATATTAAAAAAGTTTATTCCATTTTCTTGCTCCTTTCCCCAAGATCTAGTGCCTTGCTTGACATATCCTAGACAGTGAAAACATGAATGCTATGTTAACTGATTGACCCTAGAAAAGAGACAAAAATTAATCATGGTGAGAGCCATGGAGGGATTGTGATTGATACCAGTGGAATGAAGGCCAACCTACCATGACAAGATCCTAGGATGGAGGACGTTTCAATCTGAAAGCCGTGAACCTTCTTAAATTTTTTTTGATAGTTGTATTTTGATATAATTGATTTTCTCCCCACCCCAGCACTCTGAGTCAGCATCTAAAATAATTTCTTCTTAGATTCCTCTCTGACTAAGCAGCATGAGCTATTTCTTTCTGGGCAACTTGTCACTGGAGTTCATGTTGTGTCTGCATAGCTAGGAAAAACAACATTTAGTTCAACCAGGGATTTTTGGCAGCACAGACTTAAACAAACCTGGTATCAGCAGCAAGCTCAAGGTTGGGAGCTCAGCTGGGGCTATGCACCAGCGATGGGAGTTGGCAATGAGTAAGAGATGGAAAAGCTCAGCAGAGGTTGTGCACCAGAGATGGGCGTCCACACAGATCCACCAGGTATTGAAGCTATTTCTGTATGGCTTTTTTTGTGTTTGTAAATTCTACTTGAACTGACCTATCTCTTTCAAAGGTGACATTGTGATCTATAGAAGAGTGGAGAATATGGAAGGTTCTAAGCAGGCTATAAGAGCTCTGCTGTGGAGTTGTAGGATTATCCTCAGTGGTGTTCCCTGACATTGTTGTAGGAGTCTCTCTATCTGTCAAATTTCTGTGAGATAATCAGTCAGGCTTTTGTCTACCATCTATGTTTCCCTTGGTGTCTTGTTTTTCATAAAGAAAAAAAGGTCAATTCTTGAACTCAAGAAATCAGCTTCACAATTATGAAGAGTGCATGATTATATAGCAGTTTGAGAAAGCTCAAAGGATTTTAGTGATTGCAAACTCAACTATGGCAGGGAAGAGAATGGATGTACTCTGAAGCTGCATTAACACAAGCATAATGCTCAGAATTAGTCTACTCCTCCTCCTCCTCCTTCTTTATTTTTCTCCTCCTTCTTCTTCTTCTCCTTCTCCTCTTCCTCCTCCTCCTCCTCCTTCTTCTGCTGTTCCTGATGCTGTTGTTGCTTCTTTCTTTTGTTCTTTCTTTTTATTTTTCTTCTTAATTCTTTTTGTTTTTTTCCTTCTTTTCTCCCTTTTTTCTCTTTTTCTCCTTCCTTCCTTCCTTCCTTCCTTCTCTTCCTTTATCTCTTCTCTCTCTCTCTCTCTCTCTCTCTCTCTCTCTCTCTCTCTCTCTTTCATTCTTCATCATCATCACCAACATTATCCTGAATTTATTAAGCACTATCATATGCCAAGCACTGTGTTCAACATTGGGGCTATAAAAGAAAGGCAAATAATGGAAGAAATGGCATGAAAATAATTTTATCTCCTGTTTTCAAAGAAGACAATGGCATCATTGGGTAATGTCTTGACTCCAGAGTCATTTGTACTTAAAATTGTCAGCTTCACTCTCTCTTCCACTGGAATGTGACTTCCCAATGACCTGGGGAGCAGTGAATGACCTTGGCATCTTTGATGTCTGACCAGGCTCACAATAGTGCTGCTTCAGTAACCTTCATGGCCATTGGAAAACATTGTTATTCACCATTCCCCATTGGGGAAAGTCTTGGGATAGACATCCCTCTAACTCATGAATAGATTTGGAATTTGTTGGTTTCACTGAGCCTGGCTTAGTCCATTTGCCAAGATGATGTGCCAGAGTATGCCCACTGGACATGCCACAGATTATTGGAGCCACAGGTGAGAATTGGGTGAAAATGGATACCAATAGTGTCTAAGAAATCCTGAATAGGCTTAAGTAACTCTCATATCAGAGGGCTACTAGTCCTTCCTGAACATCCCACGTACCCCACAAATAACTATGTACAAAAAAGATAGCCAGAGAATGAATTGTAGATAATTTCAGAGAAAGGGAAGAAAGGGAGAGGGTTAATTAAACAAAAAAATGAGCATCTACAAGTATCTATCATGTTCCAGTTGCTGTATCGAGTACTGGAGATACAAAAAATAAGCTGTATTATTTTGAGGAGTACATTTTAGGAAGGTATTGTTAATAGAGACACAGTATTATATCATAGTAGAGAGAGTTGGGGGTAGCAAGATCTGAGGTCATGTAATCTCTGACCCATATGTGTAGGGAGTAGATGGAAGGAATGAAATGAAAATTTATTAAAATCCCTATTATATCACAAGCACTGTGCTAAATGCATTACAAATATTATTTTTTGAGTGGTAGGTCATTATAACTATTAACCTCACTTTTCAACTTAAGAAACTGAGGCAGACAGCAGTTAAGGAACTTGTTCAGATTCACATAGATTGTAAGTATCTGAAGCTAGATTTGAACTTAGGACTTTCTGAATCCAGGCCCAAGTTCTATCCACTGACTGAGAGTCCATTCACCAGGCTAGTACAAAAACTTAGATGAGAAGTGATGAAGGCCTCAACTGAAGTGAGTAGAGAGAAGGGGTGGAATGCAAGACAGAAAGGGCAAGATTTGATAACTAAATGTATATGCTGCATGAAAGAATAAGAAAAATGGAGAACTAGTAATGCCAAATTAATAGTGGGTGATTGATGGCCTTTCATATATTGGCATTTAGGGACCTGGTACATGCCTTGGATAAATGTAGGGGGGGGGGTCAGGGGAAATTTTGGAACAGGGTAAGAAATAACCAAAATTATTTGCAAAATTTAAGCCTTTGGAAGAAATATGAAAATTTGTAAGAGGGGTTGGTGTTTACAAGAAAGTTAGTTCTGTTTTGGGCATACCAAACATGCAGCTCAAGATAGATATCCCATGGGCTGTTAGGGATGCTAGCCTGAAGTTCAGTAGAGAAACCATGATTGAATATCTCAAATATGAAGGATATCACCTCCATAGAGTTGATAGTGGAAGTGATGAAGTCACCAAGGGAAAGTGTGGAGGCAGAAGAGAAGAGGGCACAAGAAAGCATCCAAGCAGAGGGACTGTATAAGGATTTGTTTTGATCATCATTATGGGAATTTAGTCAAGTCTTCTTAGATTGGGTCCCAGCTTTAAAACTCAATAGTAGATGCTTCTCAGGACTGGCTTGGAAAAATAATCTTCAAAGATGGAGAAGTAACTACTACTTTTTAAATGTTTATTTATTTATTTTACTAACAATCAAAACCTGAGCCACACTGACAAAAAAAATGGGTGCAAGTGGGCTAAAGAATTTTCAGAACTTCACTTTGGAGCTTTATTTTTTTAAGGCAGTGTGAGTTTGTTTTTCAATATCCAAGTTAAGAACAATTTTGCTTTATTTTAGGAAATCAATGATGTATTCAAATGAAACATCAGACATATTATTGAGAAGGCAGTGAGAAATGGTAGAAAGACTTTTGGTTTTGTTTAGATTTCGATTGCTACTTACTGCCTGTATGAAATTGGGGTAGGGGGTTGGACTAAATGGCCACTGAGGCCATTGAGGCCCCTTCTAGATATAGATTTATCTACAGAAGGATTCTGGGCAAGAGGACTCAGTATTGGACATCTCAGAAATATTCTTTTTATTGATAGCTTTTCTTACATCACTTAGCCTTTCCTTGTATCTCTATCCTTCCTCCTTACAACAGATTTCTTTTTTAAAGTTCAAGAGGGAAAGGAAAAAATTCAGAAAAATATCTATTAATACTGAAATTATATGCAATGTGTCACACATGTGGATTCCTTTTCTCTCTCTGCAAGGTTGCAGGGGAAGGTGTCTCAGAGAAGATTATTAATGACAAGTCATATTCATACAGCACTTTAAAGTTTGCAACTCATGATGATCCTGTGACTTCAACAGTCTTATATATTATGCCCATTATGCAGATTTCATATGAAACAGTAAACACAGATTGAGGGTCTGCTCTGGGCCATTTTTGGACTCAGTCTGGAGCTGCTTCTTGTCTACAGTGGTCAATTCTTTCTTTGCTTCTTTTGGAAACTTTGCTTTCTGTCTGTCTTGTTCTTTTCATATCTTTATGCATCTCTCTCTCTCTCTCTCTCTCTCTCTCTCTCTCTCTCTCTGTTAGTCTGTATGTTTCTGTCTCAGTTTTTACATCTAGCTCTCTCCTTTGTTATATCTACTTGATGGTGATTAATGTCTGGAATTCAAGGCAAGATTTTTGACCATATACTAACTAGGAATGTAACCCTGGGCAAACCAATTTACCTTGTCTACCTCAGTTTCCTTATCTGTAAAATGGGAAATCCTTCTCCCCAGGATTGTTCTAAGGATTAAATGATTCATAAAATGCTTTGTAAAAATTAAAAGTTCTATGTAAGTGTTAATGTTCATTATTTTTATGATTTCTTCTTTTAATGACAATAATTAGGGCAGCTAGGTGGCAGAGTGGATATAATGCTGTGTTTGGAAGATTGACTCATTTTTTGTATGCCCAAATCTGACCTCAAATATCTACTAGCTATGTGACCCAGGGCTAGTCATTTCACCCTGTTTGCCTCAGTTTCCTTATAAGTTGGGGAAGGAAATGGCAAACCATTCCAGTATCTTTGCCAAGAAAATCCCAATGGCATTACAAAGAGTCTGATATGATCATCAAAAAAAAAAAAAAAACAAAAAAAAAGACTGAGCAATAAGATCACATATTTAGGGCTGGAAGGGTTTCAACTTTCTTCTAATAAAACTCAGCCCACTTGATAAATGAGAGAATCATGGCCCAGGGATGTTAAGCAACTTGCCCTAGGTCACACTGGTAGTAAATTGCAGAGTTGAGATTAAAACATAGGTTTTCTGATTCTCCAATCCAACAATCTTTCTGCAGTCTTACCTTGCTTCTGGGCTTGGGAAATTCTGCTGCAGTAAATAAGCAACCACTGATATCTTCTGGGAATAAGCTATTCTCAAACACTTGATGACTTCCAACCACTTTGTACTAAAAATAGTCAGAGTTCTGTAGCTGGGCACCGCCATCTACTGAGACCCACATAAGATTGGTTGTGAAGCACATTGAGCTTGAGATTGTCAGGTTCCAGGACCTCACTGGAATACTGTTTTTTTGGATCCAGACTGTAATTATTGAAAAAAAGAGGAGAATCAGACAATGATAATTTGCTTTGCTAGCATCTGCCAAAGCAGATGATTTTGAATGAATACAAATAAAGCCATTTGAAAAGAGAGCCCCTAAATAACCTTTAAGAGCATTGACTAGCCAGCATCTTTGAGTCATAGAATCTCAGAGTTGGAAAGGATGACAGAGACCCATCCAGGTCAGTCCATGTCTGAGAAAGAATTCTCTCTGTCTGTCACATGCATGACAAGTGAAGAGAAGTCTTGGGGGGGGGAGGAGATGAAGGTTGCCTGCAAGTATTCAAAGTTGTCTTATAGAAGAGGGAATAGATTTGTTTTATTGGTTGTAAGGGGGAAGGAATAGGAGCAAGGTTGGAAAATTTAAAAAGACAAATTTAGGCTTGATACAAGGGAAAAACTTCATGAAAATAAGATCTGTGAAAAGGTAGGATGGACAGTGTTGGGAGATAGTGCGATACTCATTTTCCTCTGCTACTTTGGAAGTCTTCTGGCAAAGTCTTGTCAATTTGATGAATATTTTGTACTGAAGACTTGTTTTCAGGTATGGCTTTTGTGGTCCTCTTCAACATTGAAATTTTGTAATTCTCTGGTCATATAGCAACCACTTGACAGAACCAATCAATGGGGAACTCACTACTCAACAAAGCAAAGTATTCCACATATGTAAAAAAATGGTGCTAGAGGGTTTGAGACTTTCAGGTAATTTTCTCTGGACTGAGGTGACTCACTTATTTCAAAACTACGAACTTAAAACCTCACCCTAAATCTCTACTTCCCTTGAAAACATCATGCTAAAAAGTATGAAAGCAAGGATATAGTCTTATTTCATTCTATTGGTGACTGGGAAATCTTGAGAGCATCATCCATTATCCAGGACCCATCATGGATATTGTCATGAAATTGCCATGCAATACTGATAAACTTCTCTGGGCAACCAAATTTTTACATAATTTTCCATAAACCCCTTACAATTGACAGTATCAAAGGCCTTGGTCTCAAATATGATTAAATGAATGAACAATGATCAAAAAAACCTTTGAGAACTGCTGGTGTAAAAAAACAAACTAAAATCATCATGATGGTTTTCAATCATGCTATCAAGTACCTTCACTGCGGATCAACATGGTCTCACGATCAGCTACCTCACTGATGACATTCTTCAATTTGAAAAGGCTACAAGCCAAGACCAAAGTGGAGGAAGTTTTGGTGCAGGATCTTCTATCTGTAGATGATACAATCTCTGAAACTGGGATGCAACAAAGTATGGATCGATTCTCTGCTCCTTGTGCTCATTTTGGTCTAACAATTAATATCAAGAAAACCCAGGTGCTCCATCAGCCAGCACCACACCATCTATATGTGGAACCATTGGTTACAGCAAATGGAGAAGTTTTGAGAACTGTGGAAAAGTTCACTTACCTTGGCAGAGTCCTTTCCATGGAAGTTCACATTGGCAATGAGGTTGACACACGGATTGCCAGAGCTAGCTCAGTATTTGGGAGACTCCAAAAGGAAGTCTGGGAGAGGAGGGATATTAGACTGAATACTAAACTGAAGCTCTACAGAGCTGTTGTGTTGACCTCATTGCTATATACCAGCACTCTATCAGGAAACTGAATCGCTTCCATTTAAATTGTCTTAGGAAGATTCTGAAGATCACCCGGCAGGAGAAGATGCCAGACACTGAGGTCATCTCTTACGTTAAACTGCCTAGCACTCCAACATTACTAAAGAGAGTGCAACCATGGGGGGCTGAACATGTTGTTAGAAGTCAGATGTATGATTGCCCCCAAAAATTATTTTTTGGAGAACTCACCCAGGGCAAACATTCATAAGGAGATCAGAAGAAATGATACCAAGATGCCCTGAAGTTCTCTCTTAAGAACTTTAGAATTGATTGTACAGCTTGGGAGACAATGGTACAGGACTGCCCAGCATGGCATGCCCTCATCAGTGAGGTGGGCTATGTTCTATGAGGAAGGCAGAATTGAAGCAGCTCAAAGGAAATATGTCATATGTAAGTTTAGAGTAACCAGCCCAGGTGTTTACATGGACTATTTGTGCCCAACCTGTGGTGGAGCATTCCAAGCTCATATTGTTCTGATCAACCACAGTTGGACAAACATAGTGATGTCTTTCTGGTCTTCTTCAATGACAAAGGACTAGAGCCAGTCACATCTGAATCTTGATGATTCTATGAACCATAGCATGCCAGACCCTTCTATCATTCCCTATCAAAGTCTTTCAAGATTTGTGAAGCTGCTTCCATGATGCTATCCATCCATCTCATCCTCTGCTGTTCCCTTCTCCTTTTTTCTTCAGTCTTTTCCAAGAGTCTTTCCCATTGGGTCCTGTTTTCTCATTATGTGACCAAAATATTCAAGCTCCAGTTTCAGTATTTGACTTTCCATTGAATAACCCGAGTTAATGTTTTCAAGTGATGATCTGCTTTGATCTCCTTGATGTCCAAGGGACTATTAAAAGTCTACTCCAGCACCACAATTCAAAAAGTCAATTCTACAGCACTCAGCTTTCCCTTAAAGTCCAACTCTTATGGCTATACATTGCTTCTGGAAACTTTCTAGATCCCTTTATATTCTTAAAAATTATGGACTTCAAAGAACTTTTGTTTATTTAGGTTATATTTACTGTATCAGCTTATTGAAAATAAAATATCTTTTTTTATATAAATAATTTTGACATTGAGAATCCCTTGAGTCTCCAGGTGTATGCAAGGTAGGTAGGTGTATGCAAGAACAAGTTTGAATCTGAGACTGATTATTAAATTTTCCATGTGAGCATTTTACACTTCAGAAATCAGCAAACACCACAAATCAGGGCTTGATTTATTGTTTGGTTAATTGTGTAGACTTAAGAAAGCGATGGAAAAAATGTTAATGTAAAGCTGAAAGTGTGTCCTACATACAGTTTTTTTCTCCCTGGAAGAGACTGCCTCCAGAGGCCCCTGGACAAAACATGGAGACATGCCTCTCTAAACATTCCCAGTTAGTGGCACCTTTCCAAGGACCTTACTGATTTAAGCCACAGCTCCTAACAGATAGCAGCCTTGGGGAAGATCAGAGGCTAGCTTGGGGCCTGGTAACTAGTAGTAGTAATAATAATAATAATAATAATAACAATAATACTTTCTAAATGTTAAATTCAAACTCACCACAGAGAAAGATGATGATGATGATTATATAATTAAATTTATGTGAGAGCAAGATGAAGGTCACATCACCCTCTTCAATCTATTATCATAGTTGTTCCGAGGATGCTTTCAGAAAATGGTTTCTAAGCATAAAAAATAAGATTTTTCTGCATATTGCAATAGACCATTTGGAACATTAAATATAAAAAAAGTAATTGCAGGAGGTTCACCTGTTTCATATGTATTTTCTATCTGAATTCCATCAACAAAAAGAGAATAAGATAAAGAATAGCAGAGCAATAACCACAGAAATAACAGTAGTTCTGAAGGCAACAAAAGTAGATAGCTAACTGGCATCCTGAATAGAGAGCATGGTGCTTGGAGTCAGGAGGACTTGAGTTCAAATCCAGCCTCAATCACTTATTGACTTTGTGTCCCTGAGCAAGTTGTCTAGCTTTGGTTGGCTTTAAAATGGGGAGAATAATAACCCTTGTCTCCTAGGATTTTTATGAGGATCTAATGAGTTAATAATTGTAAAATACTTACCATAGCATAGTTATAGTAAGTGTTATATAAATGTTAACTGCCACCCTCATTATGACTTAACCTCTCTCTGTCTTGTTTTCCTCAACTGTATATTGGGGGGTCAATAATAGACTCTGTTTCCTAGGGTTCTTGTGACAATCAAATGAAATAATATTCATAAAACACAATGCAATTCCTAACACATAGCAGGTGCATTATAAACATTGGCTATCATTATTATTATGGACAGCTAGGTGGCAAAGTAAATAGAGTGCTGGCCCTGCAATCAGGAGAACTTGTGTTCAAATCTGGCCTCAGATACTTACAACTGTGTGGCAACTCCCTTAACCCTGTTTGTCCTGGTTTCTTTATCTTTAAAACAAACTAGAGAAGGAAATGGCAAACCATTCCAGTACCTTTGCCAAGAAAATTCCAAAAAGGGTCATGAAGAATTGAACTAGACTGAATGACTCAACAATCATTATTACAGTAATAATAAAAGTTGGCATGCATATAATGCCTTAAGAGTCACTAAACCTTTTTGCATGTACCATCTTTTATGTTTAGCCAATAACTCTTTTAAAATTTTTCTTATTTATTTAAGGCAATGGGATTAAGTGACTTGCCCAAGGTCACACAGCTGGGAAATCAGCAAGTGTCTGAGGTCAGATTTGAACTCAGGTCCTCCAGACCCCAGGGCCAGTGCTCTATCTACTATGCCACCTAGCTGCCCCTGGCCAATATCTCTTTGACAATATACTTTGGGTATGATTATTCCTAAGTCCTTGATGATATACTTTGGGTATTATCACTCCCAAGTCATCTTTGACAACATATATCAGGTATGATCACTCACAAGTCACCTTTGACAACATATATCAGGTATGATCACTCATAAGTTTTTGACAACAAACCAGATATGATCACTCACAAGAACTTGATGACATGCTTCAGATATGATCACTCACAAGTCCTTGATGATATACTTAAGGTATGATCACTCACAACTCATTTTTGACAACATATTCAGGTATGATCATCACAAGTCATCTTTGACATCAAACTTCAGGTATGATCACTCACAACTCATTTTTGACAATATATTTCAAGTATGATCACTCACAAGTCCTTGATTACATACTTCAAGTATTATCACTCACAATTCATCTTTGACAACATACTTCAGATATGATTATGTATAATTTACAGATGAGGAAATTGAGGTTCAGAGAGGTGAGACCAATTGCTTGTGGTTGTAACAGTTTCTAAATGTTCATGTTGACCTTTGAACCCAGATCTCTCCAGAGATTTCACCACCAGTTTTCCCAGTGCCTGACAAGAATACTAGAATTGTGGTCTTTGTTTTAAATTGTCTATTAAATGAGTCAGTGAAGAAATGAAACCTCACCTCTGGTGCTCATTCCTGATGGAGAAATTTCTCAAGAAAAGGAAACTGGTCATCACCTGTGTGACATTCTGTCAACCCAGCAAGTCTGCAAAAGCGGGGAAGAGGAGGAAAGAGAGGTGGGAGTACTTCAGGGTGAAGGAGGAGTCATTTATAACAAAAGTCAAATTACCCTGTCTAGGTAGACACCAAGGCAAGAAGAAAACTTGAGTCTGACCCTTGATGAAGAACTCTGATGGCTGCAGAAAGGCGAGATAATTGTTGATCAGGGAGTAGTGCTCTCCATGAGTCCAAGGTAGTTATTTCAATAGTCACCACTGATGGGCACTATTTTGTTTAGCTCCATCATCTCAAGATTCAGAAGTCTGAGTGTCAATAGAGTTGTACAAGGAGAGAAAGCACCTGTAAATGCCTTAGTACAATGCTTAGTACATGTCAATTATATTTTCCATTTCTTCCCTGGAGTGGATGAGGGAAGGCATACATACATTTAGACCCTCTTATTTTTTAAATATTTTTTTTGCTTTTGCAAGACAATAGGGTTAAGTAGATTGCCCAAGGTCACACAGCTAAATCAGTATTAAATGTCTGAGGTCAGATTTGAACTCATGTTCTCCTGACTCCAGGACCCAAGCTCTATCCACTGTGCCACCTAGCTGTCCCAGACCCTCTTATTAAAAAGCTTAGAACAGACAGTATACTGTCCTCATTGGAATTCTTATCCTGGCCCTGAAAAAGTGTCTTATATTTTCTTTATATAATATTTATATGTAGGCAGGGTGTCTTCCTTGATAGAATGAAAGCTTCTTGAGGGGTAAGGACAGTGACATTTTTATCTTTGTCTTTCTGAATAAAGCACTGGCCCTGGAATGTAAGGCCTGAGTTCAAATCTAACCCCAGTCACTTGATATTTACTATGTGACCTTGGGCAAGTCATGTAACTCTAAGTACCTCACATCCAGGGCCATCTCCAGTCTTCCTAATTTTCCTAATTCATATCTAACCACTGGACCCAGATGACTCTGGAGGAGAAAGTGAGACTGGTAACTTTGAACAGCCACCCCCCCCCCCCCACAAAATCCAGTCCATGTGCATCACCTTCCTGATGCCATGGTCTTCCTTGAGAACAAAGGACAAACATCTTAATCATCATCATCATCATCATCATCATCAAGTAGATACATTAATAAATGTTCAATGATTGTTATTCGACTATACAATTGAACTATTGCATAATTGGACTATACCACATCGAGTCTCAGAGGGAACATGAAGACCGTCTTCACTTAGAACATGGTTACTTGGAAGAGGGGCTGGATTGGTTTTGTTTGGCAGCATAAGAAGTCAAATGTAAGCTCCTTGAGGTTTGAGATTGTTTGACTTTTGTCTTTGTATCCTAAACACTTAACACAAGGCTCAGCACAGAGTAGTTGCTCCACACATGCTTATTAATTGGTTGGATGTCCCCCTTTACTCTTGTCAGAGGAGATTATTAAAATGGAAATTAAAAGATGGTGCAAGATTAAAAAAAACTGTCTTCCCAGAAGAGAAGTTGGCAG
This sequence comes from Macrotis lagotis, assembly GCF_037893015.1. Classification (NCBI taxonomy): domain Eukaryota; kingdom Metazoa; phylum Chordata; class Mammalia; order Peramelemorphia; family Peramelidae; genus Macrotis; species Macrotis lagotis. The sequence goes on from NC_133666.1 coordinate 658,978,307, forward strand.
GTCATACCAAAGCTTCCTTGGTTCAACATACATGACAGATTATGGAAAGGGGAGATCATCATAATTGATAAAACATTCTGAAGAAGGGGGGAGAGAGAGAGAGAGAGAGAGAGAGAGAGAGAGAGAGAGAGAGAGAGAGAGAGAGAGAGGATGGAATCATAGGATGCTAAAGCATCTATATATGACAAGTTCTATGCCACATGATAGTGATTAAAAAAAGGCAAAACTCATTTCTGATCTAAAGGAACACAAAATTTAATGGAGACAATATGCAAATCTTTAGGAATATACAAGATATAAAAAAACGGAAGCTATTTCACTAGGGGAAGGGCTGGAAAAGTTGGCATTTGAGACTTGAAGAAATCCAGAGAAAGTACAAAGTGGCAGTGAAAAATGGGGCGACTCCAGGATTGGGGCAGACATGGTTAGACCCACACTTTGACAGCTGAATGGAGGATGAATTGGAGTGGGATAAGATTTAAGACAGGGAGACCAAGTGGAAGGCTATTGCAGTGGTCCTTTCTAGAGATGATGAGGTCTGAATTAGGGTGGTGGTTGTATGAATGGAGAGAATAGAATTTATAAAAAATATGAAGGGTGAAATGCTGAGATCTGATAAAAGATGTCCTATAAGGAGTAAGTGTGAGTGAGGATGATACTGAGGTTTTGTATCCGGGTGATGTGGAGAATGGTTGACAACAATAAAGAAATTCAGAAGATACTTCAGTTTTGGGGAAAGGTGAAGAGTTCTGCTTTGAACTTAGTGAGTTTGAAATGTCTACAGAAACACTGGGGCAGTCTGGAGGTACAGAGGATAGAGTTCCAGGAGCAATATCAAGAAGACTTATCTTCCTGAGTTCAGACCAAGCTTCAGACACTTACTTGCTATGTGACCCCGGGACCTATTTGCTTCAGTTTCCTCATTTGTAAAATGAGAAGGAAATGGCAAACCACTCTAGTATCTCTGACAGAAACAAACCTCCAATGAGGTCAGATAGAGTCAGACATGACTAAAAAATGACTGAACAATGGGAACATAGTTCAAGATAATTAAAAAGTTTTTGGTTTTGTAGGACTGTACCTCTTCAGAGACTAGGGAATCATCTGAATGGAGATAATAACTGATCCCCCAAAGGGGCATGTTGATATTGCCAATTGAGATAGAAGAAAAAGAGGAAAGGACCCAGAAAGGAGTCTTGGGGATTCCTAAGTTAGTGGTTGTGAGATGGATGAAGCTCCAGCAAATGGGACTGGAGTTGACTGGTCTGATGGGTAGAAGAGCAGTGTCTTGAAAACCTAGAGAAGAGAGCGTGTCCAGCAGGAGAATATTAAATGGTAGTGACGTCCAAAGTGGTTATGTGTTGTCAAGAAATCATAAAGTATAGGCAAGTGATATAGTCATGGAAGGTGTACACTTAAATATGAGATATTCACTAGACTCAAAGAAGTTAGTCCACTTGTATGAGGTTAAAGAGTATTAGAGTCAAAAAATGAGCTCAAAAGCTATCCATTCCAATTTATGCCAAAGAAACAATCTCTCCCTGTGATATTCCCAAGTCCACAATTTGTCTTTGCTGAATGATTTCCTGTTGGAGAAAACCATTTCCTCCCAATGAAGTCCAATTCCCCTTTGAGAGAGCTCTAATATTAAGAAGTTTTTACTTAAATTGAGCCTCAATTTACTTATTTATAATTCATTACTTCCATTTCTGTCCTCTGAAACCAAACCAAACAAGTCTAATTTTTCTTGTATGGGCCAGACCAAAAAGTACTTGAAGGTTCCCTATTACCCATCCCAAATTTTTCCTTTCTTAAGACTAGACATCTTCACTTTCTTCCCTACATCCTGCCTTTTCCCCTTAGTTTCAACTCTGCCTTTCTACCAAATGCTGATATCATGACTTTGTCATGTCAGTAGGGCTCTGAGAAAGGAATAAAGAACAAACCTAAGAGAGGGATCTTCAAAGGCTACAACAAACTGTTCTGTGTTCATGCTTCCCGATGATTCATGATGGGAAGAGAGGGCAATTCAATTTGTCACCCACTAATAAGGTCATAGAAGCCTGTCACAATTGGTACTGTGGAAAACTTAGGTCCCCCATGTTCTTTGGACTAATTAAGGATCCTCTGTCCAGCTCCCCGCTACAGGTCAGAATCCCACAAGTTCTTGGTGATAATTAAATCCACAGGGGGAAAAAGAGCACTAAAAACCATTATATTTAGCTCTCAATTATCTGAACAAGTAAGGGAACATGGTATGGATGATCCCCAAACCATTTTTCATAAAGATGAAATATGGTTTCTTCTGCGGTAGATGGATATTCCTACTTTTGTTTAGCTTAAATTTATTGTTTGGAAATCTCCACAGGTAATTTTGGACAGGGCAAGGGGATTACAGAATCAGATTTAGAGCTAGAAGGCAGTTTGGATGCCTCTAGTCTAATCCTCCCATTTTATAGGTGAGGAAATGAGACTGAGAGGAATGAAGTGACCTATCCAGGGACATACAGGAAATAGCAAAAATAAATTTGAACCCTATCTACATGCTCCAAATACAGTGTTTTTTTCTAACTGAATTTATATTTCTTCCTGAACCCTTCTTTGTTTTGAGGCAACTAGGTGGCCTTCCTTCTCAAAGAAGACCATTATATCAGGGGAGGTGAGGCCATGACAAGCACATGGACTGGATTTGAATAAGGGGATGCTGTGCTAAGTCACCAGCTTCACTTTCACCTCCAGAGCCATCTGGATCCCATGATCAGACATGAATCAGGACAACTGGAGAAGGCCCTGGATGGAAGGCAGTCAGGGTTAAGTGACTTGCTCAAGGTCACATACCTAATAAGTGTCAAGTGTCTGAGGCTGGATTTGAACTCCTGTCCTCCAGACTCCAAGGCCGGTGCTCTATCCACTGCACTACCAATCATAGGAAAATGCTGGACTTGTATTCAAATCCCGTTTAAGTCTCTTAGATTGTGACCTTGGACACATCATTCAATTCAAAAATTTATTTAGCACTTACTTTGTGCTAGACAGTGTGTTGTTCATCACTGAGGCAAAAGACATCTCCTGTCTTCAAAGAGTTTATAATCTATTTACATGCAAACATATTTACAAAGCAATCTGCATACAAGATAAATATGAAATGATTGAGAAAAAAAGGCACTGGAATTAGAAGGGATTGGAGAAGATTTCTTATTTAAGATGGGATTTTAATTAGAACTTAAATGAAGCCACAGAAGTCAGTAGTCAGAGTGGAGGAGGGAGAATATTCCAGGGATGAATGACAGCTAGAGAGAAATGCCTCGAGTCAAGAGATAGATTGTCTTGTTAACTGAAAAGCCAGGAGGTCCGTGTCATTAAATCAAAGAGTAAGAATCAGGAATAAGGTGGAAGAAGACTGGAAAGGTAAGAGAGGACAGCTTATGGAGACCTTTAACCTCTCTCTTTTTTAAATATAAAATGGAATAATAATAACACCTCATAGGATTGCTTTATGGAGGAGGTGAAATCATCATCATCAGGTGGAATAATAAAGAGCTTTTCAAAACTTAAAATGCTAATCAAATGTTACTCATATGATTATTTCTCTTGAAGGCCTTGTCATCTTCCACTATCTCAGGTTCCTAATCTCAGCATTTTCCTAGATTCCTTGGTTTCTTTCATCCCCAAAATCTAACTAGCTGCCAAATCTTGCCATTTCTTCCACTTACAGCACTTCTTACACTATATACTTTCTCTCCACTCACATAGCCAACCTTATTCAGGCTTTCATTGCCCTTTGCCAAGATTATGGCAACAATCCTTTTTGCTGGTTTCTTTGACTGTAGTCTGTTACCATGCCAGACCATCCAAAGTGATTTTCCTTAAGCATAGATCTGACCTTCTGATTCCCCTATTCAGCCAACTCCTGTGGCTTTTGCTTCTAGGATAAACTATAAACTTCACAGTTTAGTTTTTAAAGACTTTCATGAAAGGACTCCAACCTATTTTTTTAGCCTCATTGGGTATTATTCCCATTCCCCAACTCTGTGACTGAGTTATACTGACATACTATCTTTGTTCATTACTCCTTAGCCCCACCATCTCTCAGCTTTGTGCCTTTGCCATGGTCATCTACCTTGTCTAGAATGTTCTCCCTCTTTTCTTCCACCAGATATAATTTGCCTCAGATATAATTTTCTTCTGCATAAAGCCTTTTCTAATCTCTGCCCCCCAACTGTTAATACTTGCTAACCCAAATTGCTTTCACTTAACTACTTTGTGAAAACATATGTGTATGTATGTATATATATATATATATATGTATATATATAAATTGTTGTTTTCCTAATTAGAATGTATTAGATTTCCCCAATTATGATGTACCCTTTTTCCTTTTTTTCTTTTTTTAAAATTAATTGATTGATTTTTTTTGTCCTGAAAACTCTTTTATTTAGACAAATATGAACTTAAGGAATCAAATCACAACGAATTACATAATATATATATAGGTCACAAAAGATAGTGAGACATAGACTGGAGAAAATCACAATTACTCACAAAATGTACCATTATCAATCTGTGTTTTATACATATATATATATATACACACACACACACACACACACACACACACATTCTAATTGCTTCCACTAGGTATTTATGTTACATAATCTCAGCTGGGTTCTCACTGTTGCTAGGCAATTCTACTATACCTCCTTTATCAACTTACTATTCCACTTCCAAACTTTTTCATCCCTCCTCAAACTTCCCAAGACTTCCCCTCTTCCACCCCCTCAGTTGAGATTCTTACCTGATTTTTTAATTTACATTTTTACTTATTTACACATTACTAAAATAGTCTTGTGGTAAGAGTAAACATAATCCCGCCACCCCCAAATAAAAATTCTCATGAGAAATAAAATAAGAGAAAGAGAAAAAATGTGCTTCAGTCTGTGTTCCAATATCATCAGCTCTGTCTCTGTGGTCCATAAGTCCATTATAAGTCCATCAGAGAAGTTACTTCCATATTTTTTCACAGTTGCTGTTGTTGACTGTAATTCCCTCCATCCATTCCTCCCCACTACCATTTATTGTATTTTCTCTCTCATTTCACTCTGTCCCTCTTCAAAAATGTGCTGTGGAGCAGCCAACTGGCAGAGCAGATAGAACACGGGCTCTGGGGCCAAGAGGTCCCAAGCCCACATCCCACCCTAGAGACCTAGCAACCACCCAACCTGGACAGGCCACTCAAGCCTAACATCTTGCAAAAGGTAAAAAAGAAAATGTGTTATATATCTGCCTATCCTCTCCCATGATCCCCCGCCCATCCCCCTGCCACTTTCTCTCCTTTTACTTCTAGATTTCTATACCATATTGAGTATGTAAGTTGTTTCCTCTCTGAGATTTTTCTTTTTTTATTTTGAGGTTTTTGCAAGGCAAACGGGGTTAAGTGACTTGCCCAAGGCCACACGGCTAGGTAATTATAAAGTGTCTGAGACCAGATTTGAACCCAGGTACTCCTGACTCCAGGGCCAGTGCTCTATCCACTATGCCACCTAGCTGCCCTCTGAGATTTTTCTGATAAAAATGAAGCTCATTCATTTTCCCTCACCTTCCCCCCCTTCCATACCATTGCAAAAGCTATTTCTTGACTCTTTTATATGAAATACCTTAGTCTTTACTACCTCTCCTTTATTTTTCTCCCAGTATATTTCCTTTTCACCCATTGATTCCATTTTTTACAATATATAATACCTTCAAATTTGACTCCCTCCTGTGCCTTGTCTATATATCTCCTTCTAGCTGCTCTGTTAAATGAGAAGGTTCACATGAGTATTATCAGTATCATCTTGCCATGCAAGAATGCATGCAGTTCATCATCATTAAATCCTCATAATTTACCCTTCTTGTTCATCCTCTCTATTGTTCACCTGAGTCCTGTACTTGAAGATCAAACTTTCTGTTCACCTCTGGCCATTTCAACAGGAACATTTTAAATTCCCCTGTTTTGTTGAAAGTCCATCTTTTCCCCTGGAAGATGATGTTCAGTTTTTCCTGGGTAGTTGATTCTCAGTAGTAATCCAAGCTCTTTTGCTTTCCAGAATATTATATTCCAAGCCCTATGAGTCCTTAATATGGATGCTGCTAAGTCCTGTGTAATCCTGACTGTAATGCCACACTATTTGAATTGTTTCCTTCTGACTGCTTGTAGTATTTTCTCTTTGACTTGGGAGTTCTGGAACTTGGCTATACTATACCTGAGGGTTATTTTTTGATTTTTTGGATCTCTTTCAGGAGGAGATCGGTAGATTCTCTCAATTTCTATTTTGCTCTCTGCTTCTAGGATATCAAGGCAATTTTCCTGTAGAAATTCTTTAAAAATGAAGTCTAGGCTCTTTTCCTCATCATGACTTTCAGGTAACCCAATAATTTTTAAATTATCTCTTCTGGATCTGTTTTCCAGGTCAGATTTTTTTTTCAATGAGATATTTCATGTTTTCTAATTTTTTACTCTTTTGATATTATTTTATTGTCTTAATCCTCACAAAGTCATTGGCTTCCTTTAGCTCCATTCTACAATTGAAGGAGTTGTTTTCTTCAGAGAGCTTTCTTATCTCCTTTTCCATCTGGCCAATTCTGCTGTTTAAGGTATACTTCTCCTCATTAACTTTTTTGAACTGTTTTTCCATTTGACCTAAACTAGTTTTTAACATGCTGCTTTCTTCAGCATTTTTTTTGAATCTCCTTGACTAAGCTGCTGACTTGGTTTTTATGTTTTTCCTGCATCTCTCTCATTTCTTTTCCCAATTTTTCCTCTATATCCCTTACTTGATTTTCAAAATCTTTTTTGATCTCTGATATAGCCTGAGCCCACTACTATTTTTCTTGGAGTCTTTAGATGGAAAAGCTTGGATTTTTTCATCTTCTGATTGTGTGTTTTGATCCTCCATGGCTCCAAAGTAATTGCCTATGGTCAGGTTCCTTTTTTTCTGTTTACTTATTTCCCCAGTCTGTGCCTGGTTTTGGGGTGCTTCCTGAACTCTAGAGTATATTTGGGACATCCCCACAAGGACCTCAGTTCCTTTGAGGTTTTATGAGAGGCTCTGACTGTTCTCCTGGCCTGTTTTCTGATCTGTGGATGACCACTAACCCATCCCTCTGCCCTGGAGCTATGAGGAGTGAGAGTATGGGGGCCAAGACTGTGACAAGGGTCTGAATATGGCCAAAATACCAGAGTCCTGTCCCAGGTACAGAGGACAGACCTCAGCAGTCTCCCTCCACTTCCTTACCTTCCATGGGCTGAGCATTCTGGGAGCAGCTGTCAGGTGGCTGGCTCCTGTTAGGTGGCTCCATAGGCCTGCTTCCATTTCTTGGGATCTGGGCTGTGCTGAGGACTGTGATTATACTGAGGAGGTCCACACTGGCCTGGGCTTTGTGTTTACTCTGGCAGAAGTTCCCCCACCTACCTTTCAAGTTGTGCTTGGTTCCCTAGGTTGGCAGGTCAGGAAACTAGTTCTGCCTCCATGAGCCAACATTCTCAGGGACCCAGGTGCTCCATGGGCTGTTCCCAGAAGTCTGGAGCTCCTTTGCTCCAGCTCAATAACCCTGGCTGTGCTGCTGCCCTTCCCCCCAACCTATGGAACAGAGCCTTTCTACAGACTTCCAGGTTACTTGGGCTGGAGAATTGCCTCACTGGATCTTTCTGTGTGTTCTGTTTCTCAAAAATTTGGTCATAATTTTAAGATTTTTGAAATGTTTTGGAGAGAGCTCTTAGGAAATGCTGTTCTCATGCTGCCATCTTTTTTGGGGGATCTAAAAACTGGGAGCATTTTATGCAGTGGTTGTAGTTTTTTTTTACTTGGATTTGTTGGGGTTTTTTGCACTTGTTTTTGTGCTCATTATTTTGCATTTGTTACTGGTATTTTAGGTGGTATTTTGCCACATTCTGCTTAGAAATGGCTCAGAAAAGGTTTTTGTCCAGTGCTGAATTCAAATTCAAAGTGATTCAGTTTGCCAAAGTGAATGAAAATCATGCTGCTATATGCCAGTCTTGTCTTCCTCCAACTGAATAAGCAATCTGAGATTGGCTATGGGAAGAAGAAACCCAACTGAAAATGCCCTGGCAGCTGAAGACCAAATGACCTGAGTTAGAGAGGGAATTGAAGAGACGAATCGAAGAACAAAGGGCAAGTGGGAATTCCATTGTCCTCAAAGATGGTTCAGCAGGATGCCAGAAGAATTACTGATGAAAAAGAGGTTATTGGTTTCAAAGGACACAATTTGTGCTTCATATTCATGAAAAGGAATAGACCAAGCATGTGTCCACATACCAGACTTGCTCAGGGAGTGCTTGTGGTCAACAACCACACACCAGAACACAGGCAGGAGAGAAGGCAGAGTCTCTTCTAAGACAGTGATTCATACTCAAACACAGATGAGAACATTTGAGGATGGCAGTTTTGACAGTGATGATGAGTTGCATGACTTTTTTGATGAATAAACCTTGAGTTCAATAATTTTATGAAATACATTTTTTTTTCAAATTTTGGACCCCCAAATTAAGGTGTGTCTCATACTTGGGAGTCTCTTACACATAGAGATATATGATAAGTTTCTTGGGGGGGTAGGTATTGTTTTATTCCTTGTACTTATAACTATGATGTGCAGCACAGTGTCAAACAAAGCATATTCTTCCACATGACAGCTCTTCAAATATTTGTGAAGAGATTCATGTCCCTCTTCCCTCACCCTCGGCTGTAAATCTATGATTTTGTGAAAGTGGGGTTAGTTTAGAATAAGCATCTCAAGCACAATTTTTGTTGCTGTTTGTCCTTTGTGGAAGAGAACCATGCCCTCAGGAAGGTGAGATCATGACTTGCAAGTGAATTAGGTGTAAGTGAGGCAGGACTGTGCAAAATCACGGGCCATCTCTTCTCCTGAGCCATCTGGGTTCAGTGGCAACATATAGATCAGGATAACTAGAGATGGCCCTGTATACAATAGGAGACCTTGACCCTTTTTAAGCTAAGGTTTTTCCCCAGGCCTTTTTTCATGTTTGTCTAAGATAACAGCCATCCAGTGATTCAGGTAAAAGGTAAAAATTGAGGCATGACCTCTTTTACCAAGTTAAAAAAATCAATATGGCTGGGGGGAGATCCTTAGGGTTTCTGGTTAAAACAGAAGCAATTGCTATTTACATTCTACTTAACCATCAGAACCCAAATAATGACCAAGTGAGGATTGGGCTGAGCTCTATCCTTGTCCAACCAATGAGAGCCATGGTGATTTGGATTTAAGACCTGGTCTTTAAAAAAGAATATAAGTTGTAAATCTCAAGATATCTTGTAAAGTTTTAGTGACCAAAATTTATATTTCTTTGAGCAGAGTGCCTACAGATAATAGTATGAGTCCCTATGTGGAGAGAGGAAGAGGAGGGAGAGAATTGTTATTTGTCTTTGAATCTCAAAGAGGATCATGATGTCAAGGAAGGTGATGTTGTGACTTGCAATAGTCACAGAGAGACCAAGGAAAGAGTAGAAAAATGAGTACTATTTTTTTGGGGGGGTTGTTTTTGTATTTCCAATCTTTAGTCTTGTACACAGTAGATCCTTAATAAATGGATTAAATTTAATAAATGTTCCTGAAACAATGATGAACTTGTCCATCTGATGTCTTCCCTTCAACTCTGGAAATCTAACAACATTTAGCAGCAAAACCAGGCGATGAGAATATACCTGTCACTGACTCCCAAAGTGGGCTGGGCAGGGGTCCTCCCCCCACCTATCTCACCCATATTTCATGGAATTCAAATTGTTTCCCTCCTTGATGTGACTGGAAATATCTTCTGGCCTTTTGCTTTATTGGCATATAACTCATGCCCTGACACGATTTCCATCCTAAGAAAGTTAGTAAGCAAAAATCATTCCACAAATTACTTTCCCTGCTACCTTCTTTTCCAAGGCAGAGCTTATTAACACAGCCCAGATTGATGACTGCAGAAGATGGGAAGCTAAATGCTTGCAAATTTTGACAAATGGTCGTTAACATGGGGTGTTTAAAAAGAGAGAAAGAAAGCCACAAGAATCTACCAACTACTGCAAAATTGCTTGCTTGGATTGTAAAATGAAATGTATTTCCAGTTACTGGGGGGATCATTCATTCTCTGTCAAATACCGATGTATACTGAGGAAGGCTGAAATAATTTTCCATACTGTAGACAGAAGATGAGTGAGAGAACTGGGCAGCATGACATAGTGGAATTGGCTGGATTAGGAGTCCGAGTTTGAGTTTGAATCCTGTTCTGCCATTAACTACTTCTGTGAACTTAGCCAATTCTTCCAAGTATTGGTCTTCAGCTGAACACTTATCCTGATCCTATGTAAGAATCAATCACAATACTTTGCTGACTTTAGATTAGTTCTTTAATCTCTCTGGACTTCAATTTCTTCATTTATAAAATGATGGGATTTATAGACTTTCTAAGAGACTAACTCTAAATCTTTCCTTTTTTTTAAAAAAAATTCTGATACACTCCTCTCTCTCTCTCTCTCTCTCTCTCTCTCTCTCTCTCTCTCTCTCTCTCTCTCTCTCTCTCTCTCCTTCTTACTTTGTTCCTTCACAGTCTTTCAACTACAAGATGGGGTGGATGGGGGGAGGAGAGAATGCAGCTGGACAACAGCTCATCCAGAAAACATCTGGGTTCAGTGAGGTTGGCCACAAGTGTCAAATGAGTCAACAGTGTTTTAAAAAAGGCTAACTCATTACTAGACTTGCATTTATAGAAATTTAGTACTCAGGACAAGGGAGTCAACAGTCCTACTCTCTCCTATCATCATCTTCAACCACATGTAGAGTATTATGTTCAATCTTTTTTGGAACAATGTTGATAAGTGGAAGATGGTCCAAGAAAGGGAGTGAAAATAGAGAAAGTCTTTCTTGTAACCATGCCATCTGAGCAATAGATGAAGGAATGAGGAATATTCAGGCTGAAGAAGAAAGGACTCAGGTGGACAAGAGAATTGTGTTCTGGTATCCAAACTAGCATCAGAGAGAGAATAGGGCTTGAACTTATATTTAACTTCAAAAGAGCTATAGGCAGATGAGATAGGGAGACAGATGTTCATTTAATATGAGGAAAATTTAATAAAGTAGTCCAGTAAAGTAGTATGCACTAGGGAGGAAAGAATTATGTCAGATTGCAGGTGGATTTAATGATAGCAGAAAAAGCTTGTATTTATAATTTTTTTATTTATTTAAGGCAATAGGGTTAAGTGACTTGTCCAAGGTCACACAGCTAGACAATTATTAAGTTTCTGAGACTGGATCTGAACTCAGGTTCTCCTGACTCCAGGGCTGGTGCTCTATCCACTGCACCACCTAGATGCCCCTATAATGTATTTTAAGATTTGGAAGATTTACATACTATTTAGTTTATTTTAAAACTGGAAGGGAAGGCAGCTAGGTGGCACAGTGGATAGAGCACCAGCCTTGGAGTCAGGAGGATCTGAGTTCAAATTTGACCTCAGGAACTTAATAATTAGCTACCTATGTGACCTTGGGCAAGTCACTTAACCACATTGCCTTAAATAAATAAAATAAAAAAAAGTGAAGGCAAAAGTCATTGAAAGTTATTTCTAGAGAAATAGAAACCTTACTTATATATAAAAAAACAAACTGGAAGGGACTTGAGAAATTCTTTTCATTGAGGCAGCAAGGTGGTGTAGTAGATAGAGCTTTTGATCAGAAGTCAGAAAAATGTGAGTTAAAAATCTAGTCCTAGACTCAAATTTCCCAATTGCAAAATGATGGTAAGAATAGTACCTATCTCCCAGAATGATTGAGAGAATCAAATGAGATAATATTTGTAGTGTCCTTAGCAGAGTGGCTGGTAAATGGTAGTTACTTAATAAATATTTGTTCCTTCCTTTCATGAATATGTGTATATATAATATTGGACAGCTTGGTAATACAGCTGGGCCTGGAATCAGGAAGACCTGAGCTCAAAATCAGCCTCAGTCGTACCTGAAAAATGACTGAAACACACATATAATACAAATGAACTAGCTCAATATACATTTACTCATGTATATGTATGTTCATAATATCTGCAAGGTGATTTTTGGAGAAAGGCATCAGCAGCTGGAGAAAACAGATGGAGTTTGAGCTGATATTTGAGGGAAATGAGGGATTCTAATGTTACTAAAGGTATTATTACCCTATTTTTCAGATGAGGAAATTAATTAATTAAAGCTTAATAAGCTTGTTTAGGATCACACAAAAGGGAACTGTCAGAGTCTGGGGTTGAGTGCAAGCCTTCTAGACTCCCAAGTCTAACCCTTATATATGATATGATGTAAAGTCTCATGGCTTTTTCCAGATTGGTCTTTCTGGCAAGTTGTTTTTTTATAGATTTACACATAGTGTTCCTAGAGAGGCACTTTGGTATCAACGTTAGTGTCATCAATTCATCAAATTCATTTACAAATATGTTATTATTGTGGTTCAGTTGTTTCAGTCACACCTGACTTTTTGTGACCCCTTTATGGTTTTCTTGGCAGAGAATGTATAGTGGTTTGCCATTTCTTTCTTCATTTCATTTTTACAGATGAGGAAACTGATGCAATTAAGGTAAAGTGACTTGCCCAGGATCATATAGTTAGTAGTGTAGGAGACCAGATTTGAATTCAAGTCTTCCTGACTCCAGGCCTAGTGTTCTATTCATTGTTCCATCTAGTCACTAACCTTGGGTAGGGAACCCTTTTTCTTCCAATGACCATTTGAATTTTTATAACATCATTCTTGAGTTATAGTTGGTCAAACATTTAATGAATTCACCCCTAAAAGTTATTAAATTTATTCAATTTTGAGTCCTGCAGGTAACATATTGACTTCAAAACCACCTGTTTATATATATTCCTTTTTTATTGTTCCATCATCATATTAAAATCAGATAGGAACTGTATTTGAATCTGGCTTGGTGCACACTTGGGAATGTTTGAGGGGTCTTGTAGGCATGGGTAGAGTGTTTGATGTCTCTGATGTACAGGATGGCCAACTGATCTTGGCATCAAGAAGACCCTCATTCTAGTTCCACTTCTAGTCCCACATATTTCCTGTGGGACCCTGGGCATTTATGGAACTTTGCCTCACTTTTGTCATCTTCAGTTAACTTTTTAAGACCAATAACTTGTAAAGAAGATACAAGTAAAATGGTAAAGAGAGTTTTCTCCTTTGGGAATTTTCTTAACCACTGAAATCTCTGGTCCATCTCACTTATCATAGTGCCTATGATAGATATATAGCCGGGACTAAATAAATACTTGTTGCCTTCCCCTTCTCTCTCCTTTTGGTTTGATTTAAAGAAAGGTTTGCCTAGTCAGTCCCTTATCATGTAAGGAATAGTGAAAGACAGTGTTTGGGTCCATGTCATTTGAGTATTGATTGAATGAGTTGGTGCTCATCCAGAGAAGAGATGATGACCTAGGCTAGATCATAGCTCTATTTATGAATATAAAAGAAATTTGATGGAAGGTGATTTATAAAAACAAGCAACAAAATAAAACAAAGGGTTTCCTAAATGTTCAGGTAGTCTAACTGTTAAAAGCCCAAAGATGCACTTCAGAAGAAAATAACTCCCCTGAATCATACTAGAACAGTAGAGATTTGAATATTATTGATACGATGTAAAGAAGGCAGTTCAGCATCCTTGGCAGAAATTCTACAAGTTAAACAGTGGTGGCGGCAGCAGCAACAGCCCTCTGGACAGATGTGCACTTGCCCCTGAATTATCTCCCGATAATTATGTAAACAGAACCTGGACCAATCCAATCTGGTTTTGATGTTGGGGAAGAAAGGGTGGTCATGAAAGAGATAACTGCATTATCACAAAGAAACACCATCACCTGTGATATTCTTTTTTTTTTTTTTTTTTTTTTTTTTAGAGTAGGCAGCTACATATTTTCTAGCCCCAAATTAGTTCCAGGGAGAAGGGAGTCAAACAAGTCTGTCTTATCCTGAATGTGGGGTCACTGGAGTTGTACTCACTTTTCCAAGGATCACAGATCTAGAGGCTGGAAGGGGACCTTTAGAGAGATCATAGTATAATAGGTTTAAAACAGTCAGGGACCTCAAAGAGTCCAATCCCCTCATTTTACAGAGAAATCTTAGGATAATAATAGGAATCTTGATTTAGAGATGGAAGGAACCTCAGAAACCACCTAGTCTATCCTCATTTTCCAGATGAGTAGAGTGAGGCCTAGGTAATTTAAGTGCTTCATTGGATAATCTTGCTCCAGTATCCACAACCATCTGCTTTTCCTGATTAACTTCAATTTGACTTCTTCAATTTGGTTCTTGCTACACTTTAAAAGTCTGATTTTCTCCATGAGAATTTATACTGACTTGCTTAATCACATCTCTCCCTCATTGGCATGTCCTGTCTTCCCACTTTCATACAAGCTTCCTCTGAGGTCTAATTATTTCCCTGCCTTACCTTGCTTTTGGTTCTAGGCTCTAAACCTGTTATGAACATAGGAACAGCTGTAGACCAGACTGCGCCGGTGTGGGCAGGGAATCAACTGCTATTTGACTTTGACTTTGACGATTAACCAAGTATTAGTCTCTAAGCATTTAACTGATCTTTTGTAGTGTGCAAAACCCTGGACTGGGTCCTGTGGGGGCTAATTATAAGAGGTATGATGGGATGATAGAAAGAGTATCGAAGTATTGTCGTCTTTTAGTGTCCTGGGAGAAATTCCAGTTTGCCCTGTTCTAGTATGGCTTTACTGAATCACTGAGAGCATGTCAAGGTTTTGAGGAAGGTATTCATAGGGATGGTTCTCCTTATACAGCCTTATCTTCCTCCTGCCCCCCTACCCCCACTCTAGGAGACTTGGAAATAAAGGAGACTGTGACTCAGGGCAGACCACTGGTACACTGTGTTGTTTTCCAATCAATTAAACTCAGTAGAATAACCATCTATTTTTAAGCATCTATTTAGGTGCTTACCTTAGACACTGAGCTAGATGGTAGGGGAAAAATAGTCACTGACCACAAGGAATTTATATTTTACCATTCAATCAATAAAAATGAGAATCTAATTAGAATTTGCTAGACCTTCTAGTAGATGCTCAGAATAAAAAGACTAAAATAAAAACAGCCTTTGTTATTGGGAAATTTATGAGTTGACTCCCCAAGTCTCTGGACCCACAGAGAAGTTAGTTCTGGACCCTTGGGTAGGGCTGAGTATTCTGGCCCTGCTTTGTTCATCCTTTGCTCTAAGACAACTGGGTTCTGGTTTTTGACTTTGATTTTAGTTGTTCTTTTTGCCCTGAGATCTCTTGTTGGGCAGAGAATAAAAACCAATTGCTTGAAAACATCACATAATTGCTCAAGGTTATCAGACTGGCCCATTTACTACTCCTTTCTCAATAAAGCTAAAATAGGAACAGCCTACCTTGATGAAAAGGGTACTGGATATGAAATCAAAAGACCTGGGTTTGAATTCTAGTTCTGTTTTTCTATAGCTCTGTTGCTCATGGACAAATCACTGCCCTTTTCTGGGTCTGTTTTCTCCTCTTTTGCAAAATAAAGGGTCAGACTTGATGATCTCTAATGTTTCTTTTAATTTTAATATTCTAAATCTTATATGGCATCAGTTGGAGCCTAAATCAAAATTATAGCCAACAGATTGATTGAACAGCTGGGTTACTAGTCTGGAATTTCAGTGTATCTCAAGCTGAATGGGACCTTAGAGGACATCCATCTATGGGATGGAACTTTAGCGTTCCTCTAGCGTGAGATCCAGTACTTTTTTCTCTATGGCACATTTCAATCTCCACCAGAGCACCATTCTATACCTTTACCACATTTCCAACAACGAATTCTTTAGCACCTCCCCGAAGAAGGTCCTAAGAACTCTTTATGGAAGGGCACTCTTTGCTTCCTAAGAAACAGTTCCACTTTTGAACAATCATTATTGTTAGGAAGATTTCTTTTTCCTTTTTTCTTTTTTTGCAAGGCACTGGGGTTAAGTGGCTTGCCCAAGGCCACACAGCTAGGTCATTATTAAGTGTCTGAGGCCAGATTTGAACTCAGGTACTCCTGATTCCAGGGCCAGTACTCTATCCACTGTGCCACCTAGCCACCCCGGAAGATTTTCTTTAGAACAAACCTCAATCTTCCTTTGTGTACCCTACCCCATGATGCCTAGGTTTGTCCTCTAAAGACAAGCAAAACGAAATTAAGCCTTCTCTCTTGGGATAGATCTGCAGATATTTGGGCAGAGTACCTATGCATGGATGCCTATGATAATTCCCTCACTATTCTTTGGCATGATTACAGTTTGGAGACTGTGTAGGTAGGTGGGAGGGATGATTCCTGAAATAAAATAAATTTGTGTCTGCATTTTCCTGAAACCCATTGGACCCCTCAAGGGGCCAAATCTTCTGGCAACAGTCCCAGAGGAAGGAGGGAAATGTCAGGGCTATTGTGAGACCAAGAGAGGTTGCTCTTTAACTCAGCTGGGAGCCCTTAGTGAGTATTGATTTCAGGGTATGGAAAGGTCTAACCAAATGAATCTGGACCTGTTATTTCTTTAAAGACATAGCACAATGGAAAAAGTTCTGGACTAGCAAGACTGGGAATCAGAAAACTTGGATTCAAGATTTGGGGCTAGGTCTTTAAACTTTGTGAGACTGGGGAAATCACTCAGACATGCACCAAATCTATGTCATATGGATGTAAATATGTACATATGTGCATCCATATGTCTCTCTATATATATACTTAGATAAATATATTATACAAACATAGGTAATATAAATACAACATATTTATATTATATACAATAAATTATATATAATATATAAAATAAATATATCACACAAACATGTAATATGAATAATATATATAATAAATACATAATATAAATAAATATATGTAATATAAATATATTATATAATATATATGATAAATAAGTATATCTATATAAACATTATATATAGTATGTGAATATATACATATATACATATATTATATATAAATATTATATATATATATATACATATATATATATATATATATATGATTTTTTTCGAGAGGAAGGGTGGGATATGAATCTGTGATTTCTTTTTTTTTTGTTGGGTTCTCCTGGAGAGGAGTGGTCTACTAATGCAGTTGCACACTTAGTCTGCAACTTCTAGTCTTAAGAGAGCTGCCTGTGGGGAAGTTAGGTGGTGCAGTGGATGGAGCACTGACCCTGGAGTCAGGAGGATCTGAGTTCAGATGTGCTCTCAGGCACTTAATAATTGCCTCGATATGAGACCTTGGGCAAATCACTTAAACCATTGCCTTGCCAGAAAGGAAAAAGAGAGAGAGAGAACTGCCTGGGAGGCACTGAGTCCAGGGTTATGCAATCAGTATTTAACTAAGGTAAAACTTGAACCCAGGTCTTTCTGACTCTGAGGACAACTTTCTACTATGACCTCAGCTCTTCTCCCTTCTAACAAACCTGTGAGATATGTGATATGACTATTACTAGCTTCTATTTTATAGATGAGCAAATTTTGACTGAGAGTAGGGAAGGGGGATGGAAAGAAGCTAAGATTCAATCACCCAAGGTTTTGTAGTTAGCATTAGTCAAACCTGGTATCAAACCCAGGCCTCCACTATGAGTTCAGTGGTCTTTCTAAATCACTTATCCATTCTAAGCCTCAGTACTTGTGTAATAACCTCTTAAAACTATTAGCACATTTTCAGTCTTGGGACAATAATATAGCCTTTTAAGTTCAGGACCCTCCTCTACTGCCTTAGACAAAAAATAGACATATATTCATAATTGTTCAGAGCCTCCAGTTAGGAAATTCTTTAAATACAGGTAGAAGCTTCAGCCTCTTTGTAGTTAATGCAAAAATTCAGATTATTGGAGATGTTTGGACAAAGTGGCAATGTGATTTATTACCCTGTTTGATAAGAAGCACTAGAAAGGAAGTCAATGAAAGAGAAAAATCTTTCTTGGAATGTCTCTCAGTCCTTGAAGAGATAGGTACAAATTTTCTCTGAGGTTCTGGTAGGACCAATATTCCTATTTAAAAATCTCCCTTCAAGGGGGGAGCTAGGTGGCACAGTGGATAAAGCACTGACCCTGGCGTCAGGAGGACCTGAGCTCAAATTTGGCCTCAGACACTTAATAATTACCTAGCTTTGTGACCTTAGGCAAGTCACCCATTGCCTTAAATAGAAAAAAAAAATCTCCCTTCTCAGACACAGTTCACTCCTTTATCTATCGTTTTGCTCTTTTTGCTGGCTGTTCTCTGATTGTTCCCAGCTCATTTCTAGATATCCCTATTCTTTCCTCTCTGCTGTCAGACCCTTCAAATATCTCTCAATTCCAAATCTCTATACTACTCTGATATTTTTAGGGGATTCATTGGGTTTAATTATTTTTTTTTCAGCAAGTTCAACACTCTTCCTACCAATATAATTCTAGCTCATTCAAGGACTTTTGTGTACTTAATCAAGGTTTTTGATTGATTTGTTTATTTCTCACCTTGTTAAGGTATCAGGGTATCTTATCACTTGTTCTCAATGGTGTAGGGTGACTTGATTGATTTACTCAACAATAATCTATACTAACTCCTCTATCTGTGCAATGGGGATAATAAGAATGATACTACTGGCCTCCTCATTTTTTGTTTCTTTTTTTGAGGAGAAGGTATATGTTGTAGGACTTAAGGCCCCTGTTGAAGAATTTTAGCCACAGTATTCAGAGCTTTGAAATCATCCAATCCATCTCCTACACTCATTTGAATGGGTTTGTAAGATGCAGAGCATGGAAGTGACTAGCCCAAGGTAACTTAGCTAGTGAATTGGAACCCTGTCTTCTGATTCTAAATTCCATGCTGATTTCTCTGTATTAAATAGAAGCCTTGAATCTGACACTTGAACCCTGCCATTCACAAATGTCTTGGGCAAATAAATTTTCTGAGTCTTAGTTTCTTCCTCAATTAACAAAGCAAAACTATACTTGAGGGTGGTAGGACTAGATCTTAGGGCCTTTTGGCTCTCACTCTTTAGGAGATAAGGTACATAAAGTGATTTATCATGCATGCACCATAAAAATGTCAGATATCATTAAAGAGGGAGTCATTTGAAGCAGTGTGAGATAGTGTTAGGAGTCAGGAAGGCCTGCATTCAAGCCTCTCCTCTAAAGTATAATAGTTGGGTGATGATGGGTTAGCCACAACCTTTCAGAGCAGAGAAGGTACTAATCTACACTGGTAGAGGGAGTTTTTCAAACAGCAACAAATCAAGATAGGAGGGAATTACAAACCAAGATTAGAGAAATGACTTGCCTAGGGTCATGCACTTAGTACACATTTGCAGCAGGATTTGTCATCAGGTCTCCTTGAGTCTAACCTACTCACATTTCTGTCTTTGAGGTAGTAAAAGTCAGGAGTAGGGTTTGAACCCTCTTTCCTTCTCACTCACAATCTGACACTCCATTATACTACATTAAAGACCATGTAGAAGAAAGATTTTTTTTTTTTTTTTACCAAGTTGACTGTCTCTGGCTTTATCCAATCCTGCACTAAGGCTATAACTGTCAGTCTCAATAGGGCAAGATGTAAGTTGAATCATAAAACTAGATAATGTCCTGAGCTAGACATATGTAGACACTAGTGTCTTTCTGACTTTTTTTTTAATGCAGATCAAAAGATAAAATATATGTAACACAAATCACCCTTGAGTCCTCACTGTCTTTTCCTTTCCTACAATACAGAGGCAGTTGCCAAGTTTTACTGATTACAAATCTGCAACATTTCTCATATTTGGTTCCTTTTCTCTATGCACAGGGCAATCACCCTAGTCTAGGTCCTTATTATCTCCTTCCTGGGCTATTGCAGTAGACTTCTAATTCATTTTCCTGTCTCATCCAATTTACTATCCACCTAGCTGCCCAAGTGATTTTCCTCAAGCTTAAATTTGAACACACATAACTCCCTTGCTCAATAAACACCCCTTGTTCACTATGATTGCTAGGATTAAGAATGG